>NC_051185.1:150711219-150739373 GCF_013339695.2 Rhipicephalus sanguineus
TGGACTTAAAACCTTTCATTAAAAGCAAGCTCAGGGCTTATTGGCAGAACACATGGGACACACACACACAAACAAACTACATGTTATCAAGCCGCATCTGGGTAATTGGCCGCCAGTATCAAAATCACGCCACACAGAAGTAATACTTACAAGGTTAAGAACAGGACACACACACAGTACACACTCACACCTTCTATCCGGTGGTGAACGACCCATGTGTGAGAAATGTGGTGAACCACTCACCGTGCTTCACATTTTAATTCAATGTACAGAATTAGACACACTACGAAGAAAACATTTTATATTACCCTACCGACAACAATTGCCATTACACCCAGCTATGTCATCGGTAGGGAACCTGTTTTTAAACATCAGTCGCTCTTCGCGTTTTTAAAGGAAGTCCACAGCTTTCACGTCACATACCCAGGCAGTCCGTAGCACGACCTCTGAAAAGAGGTTGGTGCTACGGGAGCTACATTGGAGGAAGCACCTGCCTCCCTGCCTTTGGCCTCAAAGGCCCTGAGGAGGTATTCGTGCTCACAACATACCCTCATTGTTTTATCGTCACAATCACTTGTCATTCATTCGATATGCACATGACTCACGTCATCTCATAATTTTACTACGTATATGTTTTACCCGCCTTTAGCGCGAGGAATTTTAGGCCCCTTTACAGCCACCTAACATAACCATTGTTCACTTTAGCTATCATGTCCTGGCGCTCTTTGGCCATCACATGGCCCTTGCGCCAATAAACAACATACATCATCATCATCATGAATTTGACAAGATTACTGATGTGCTATTGTGAGAGCTCATGAGGGAGTTTTCAAATAGGGCTCCCCAAAATTTGGGACCCCAAAACCCTTTGCGTGTGCTCGCTTTGGGTCAAGCAGGAGCCTAGAGTTTTCGAATAGGGTCTGCGGCGCTTTGGACACTCCCCCTATTCTAGGTCACTATACTCTTGGCCAAGAGCCGTCGCTTCAGTGAATGCCGTCATGTTTGTTTGCCGCAAAGCTTTTGGGGCAGGCTTTGGGGCTCCCACTAAATTCGAGAAATAGCGTCCCCAAAGCAAAACCCAAGCGCTGTTTGGGTCTCGCGCATGCGTAGTGGCCTCGAAGCCAATTTTTTGGTGCCCCAAGAAGTTTGAAGCCTCCATTCTAAAACTGCCTATTGTACGTTGCAGCTAACGAGTTAAGGAGTAACATGTCTTTTATTAACGGGAAAGCCTTTAGTGCCTCATCACACGCTAACCTTGAAAAACACAGCGTGCGGTGCGTAAACCTTACAAAACAGGGTTCGACCAGGGATCGAACCGAAACACTCTGCGTGGCAGTCAAATATTCTGCTACAGAGCCACGCCTGTGCTTGAAATTGCATTGGAAAAATACCGTATGCAGGCGTCATGTACTACAGCAATCCTACAGTTGGCTAAGAAAAAAATTATAATGGCTTTCGCCTTCGAGTCGTCTTAGGCGAATGCATGAAGGACCGTCTAACTTTCCTAAATTAGAACACGCTGCTTACATTTTGCACTTCGTGTACTTGCACGAATAGCCACTCTGTTGTCGCGGCCTGGTATAATATAGACTGCGTGGTTTGCACTAACAAACCCGCCACTGTGGTCTAGTGGTTATCGTGCTTGACTGCTGGCCCGAATGTAACGGGATCGAATCCCGGTCGTGGCGGCCGCCTTTCGATGGAGGCGAAACGCTTGAAGCCCGTGTACGTAGATTTAGGTGCACAATAAAGAACCTCAGGTGGTCGAAATTTGCGGAGCCCTCCACTACTGCGTCCCTCATATCATGGTTTTGGGACGTAAAACAGCAACAATTATTATCATGGTTCGCACTAACAGTTTTATTTGCAAGCGAACGAATGCCGATAGACCATGGCTGCTAAGCCTCGAGATACAAAGCACTCGCTTTTCTCTATTCTGATACTCACTGTTGTTAGCTATTGCGACAGTGAATCGCAAGTGAACACTTCGAAAGGACCCTCGCGATAGACACGCGAGCTCGCAACAAGCGCATACAAAGAATCAATAGGGCGCGAGCATCGTTGCTATTTCCGGCCGCTGTAATTCATCTGCCTCCTCTGCTGACAGGGCAACTGAAGAGCAGTTGGCCCGTCATACAAGTTCTGAGCACGTGGTGTCGAGAGAGTTGAAACAAGCACACCACACTCCGACGCAGAATGTCACAATCGCGGGCTGACGCTTTATTTATTTATTTATTTATTTATTTATTTATTTATTTATTTATTTATTTATTTATTTATTTATTTATTTATTTATTTATTTTTATTACCCTCAATCGCCGAAGCATTAAAAAGGGGAGCGGGTTGCAACATGAAAAATACAAAACAACGAAACAAATCGTGCTGCTTTATACATGAACAAGACTAAAGCAAATAACATCTCTACTCAATGAAACGCAACAAAAGTGAAACGTAAAAAATAAGGGAATCACAAAAAGAAAATACTGAATGTGGTAAAATTATACAGTACCAGCAACAAAATGTAAAATTAAGACAAATGACACACAAAAATATGAAGAATCTGCTGGAAAACGCCGGCATCTTGACGCATGTAGGCAGAAAGTCGTAGGGAGGGGGAATGGATCGGATGACTAGGGAAAGCTATCGCGAAGTAGGTGAGCTGATAAAGAATGACGAAAGAGGGAGTGATCAGAGATGGAAACGATGTCACCTGGTAGCCGATTCCGATCGTTTGATGTGACCGGTATGAATGAGCAAGAAAATGTGTTTGTGTAGCAGAATGTACCTTTAGCCTTGTGTTTGTGGTCAATCCGAGAGGAGTGATATGTGGGAGGCGTAATGAGCTCACTACGCAGTGATGGATGACGGTAGGTCTTATGGAAAAGGCAAAGGCGGAAGTACTTGCGACGTAGTGATAAAGGTTGCAGTGACAAATGGCGCTTCATTGCTGATACGCTTGATGTACGGTGATAATCCGATAGAATAAAACGTGCAGCGTTATTTTGAATTAGCTCAAGGCACCTAATCAAGTTTTCGCGGTGAGGGTTCCAGATTGCAGCAGCGTACTCCAATTTCGAGCGCACGAGGGTTTTATAAAGAAGCATCTTGAGGAAAAGTGGGGCGTTGCTAAAATTTCGACGTATGTATCCCAATGTATGGTTAGCATTGTTCGTGATGACGTTAATATGGGCATTCTATGTTAGATTGAAAGAAATGGTAACGCCTAAGTACCGGTATGACGGCACGTGGTCAAGATAAACATCATCCAGTTTGTATGTTGAGGGCTTCTTCATGGGCTTCTTTAACGCGACAGCGTTATATAGAGAGCTCGTTTCGCAGAAATTTCGGTGTCGGTGTCGGCGTTGTCCGTGAGCGAAAATTCGAGGCAGATGCAAATGAAGAAATGAGCCGGAGGCTTTCCTTTTCCCAGTGTTCGCAGTGTTACAGCACTGTTAACGCTGTCCCGAGCGCTTTCTCAAGCTCAAGGTAGACGAGCCCGCGGTCACTTAGCGGGATCTGTTTAATATGTTTATCTGTTTAAAGGATCTGTTTAAAGAAATATCTACTTAATCTCCCTGGAGAGAAATGTGACCTCCACAATCACATAAGTACCGAGGGTAAGTGCTGAAAACCGCGTCGCTTAAATTCTGCTACAATAGAACGACGAGAAGGGAACTCAAACAGCCTACAATGCATACGATTCTGCTGCCGCTACACATAACCATCGGCAAACAGTGCCGTTGCAATAACGGGCAACGAAAGATAGAAATGCTCAGTGGAAGCGTGTCCTTATCGCGAGAGTGCATTCTGCAACAGCGTCGGGAAATCGCTTCTTTATCTTCTAGTGTAACATGTACCGAACACCAGCGTGCCCCGATCAGCGCGCGTGATGGCTATCTAATCGCGGCGAGCAAGATTTGGCGGCCGTCCTATAAATGGCATCCACCGTGGCGAATCTAAATTAAACAGAGTGAGCTTCGGTAGCGAGCACAGAAAATCGCCATCATGCACGTTGTACAGGCTTTGAGCATTGTTGCGCTGACGCTTATTTCCTCCATGCCTTGGAGGTTGCAGGCTTCTCCTGGGGCCCGTCCGGTGGCTAACTGGAAGCACCCAGGTAAGTGAAGCAATGAATCAGTTTGTAATGGTAAGTTATATTCTTAAAACTCTATTGTCCTTAATTTCACCAGCATCGGCTCATTAATAGAATGGTAAGTTATACTCTTAAAACTATATTGTCCTTAATTTCACCATCGTCGGCTCATCAATAGATGAAAAAATCAAGGTCAATGTTTTATTTTTAAAGTTCGCGCCGAAACCTCCGCTCGGAACATGACGCATTTCAAAATGTTTTATTCGTATTTCGGCCCCACCGACTCAACAAAATTTTCTGAATTTCGGCGTGCTAAGTCCCTGGCTCCCTTAGAGGACAATGTACTTCGTATTTACCGATTAGTAGCTACGTAGGCACGGCTAGGTGGCGTCAAAAAACTATGACGTCAGTTCGATTGGTGCGCGAACGTCAATGTGGCTTCGCCACCAGCGTTTTATTTTGGCGTGTTTTTCACTGACCAAGCGTCTTCCCGACAAAAGCGTGGAAATTTTGTGAAAGAGTAATTACGAGAAACGTCGTTTTTCCCTTTAGTGTCCCTCCCCAACAAAACAACAAGGCTATGAGATGTAGGGAAGGACTTTGGATTAATGACCACGCGGCGAACCTTCTAACGTCATCGTAAAACGAAGTAGACGATCGTTCTTGCCTTTTATTCGAATGCGGCCACCACAGGCGGTAATTCAACACCTATCACCTCGGGCTCAGCCGCAGTACACCATATATTTGCTTATCCAGTGTATACGGAACGCGAGTCACAATGGCGTAGCCAGAAATTTTTTCTCGTGAGGGGCTCAATCATACTTCATGCATGTTCGTGCGTGCGTTTGTTTGTGTGTGTATATATATGCACATGCAAAATTGAAAAATTTTGAAGCCCCCAATCCCCCTCCCCCCTGCCTACGCCAGTGGTGAGTGACGCGGGAGCGGCGTTTAGTGCCACTGATATAGCGAAGATTTGAGGCGCCATGTAGGCTGGTAATGACCAGTGGGGCACGGCTTTCGTATTATATTTTTGATGGGAACCTATAGGCGTGCGCAGGGTTCTTTAAGAGGGGCAAAGCCTGACCGCAGCAGCCCCCGCTCTTCCCTCTCATTGAGGCCCTTAACGATCATCAGAACGCACTTGGAAGGGCAGGCTCTCGATCTTTGGCTTGTCGGTAGCCAGCTGTTTTCGACATCGCAGTCTGCTATTTCATCGAGGTGACTTATCATTTTACGTTGGCACATTTCATTGCTGCCTGAAAGCATGACCGTCGTTGTTGCCTGTAGCAACTGAAGTGTTGCGCTGCTAAGCACGTGGATGAGGCATGAAGGAAGTCAGGAGGGAGCATTGCGCAAAGCGAAAGAAAGAAGGAAAAGCAGCACGTCAGGCGCACACACGCCGAGCTTCAATTGCCCGCATTTTTCCGATAGGGCAAGGCTCCTGAATATTTCTTTAGTTTATCAGATCTGAAGCATCGAAAGTAAAGGTCACGTATTCGTATACAGGCGGTTTAATTTGATTATCTTGTATTTTACGGATAGCTGTGCATTCTGGGTATTACATGGAAGGTTTGTCACATAACGTAGGCCTTTTAATGTGAATAATATAATCATTTCTATATTGCTTTGTTACGTTACCCCATATTAACTTACAATAGCGCAGCTGTCATGTGAAGAGAGCATTGGACGTGAAAAGCTTTTGAGGAATTGGCAGTACACGTCGACATTTTCTCCCAAACACCGACTACAACATTCGTTGAAGCCATAGCGCTGAAAAGACAGGGACCGAGGAAGAGGACAGGATGTGCGGTACTCACAGAGTTGTGAGTAGCGCACGTCCTGTCCTCTTCCTCGGTCCCTGTCTTTTCAGCGCTATGGCTTCAACGAACGTAACAAACCATCTAGCCCAAAAGTCTGTTCTCTTGGACTACAACATGCACATATACTGCAGCTATACAACCTGCAAAGACAAGCTTTTCTTTATCCCGCTAACTAAAGCAGAGGAAACCCGTCTGTGCAGGGTCCAATCCATGTCGTACAGCAGCCCGGCCATGATGGCCAAAGTATACCCAGGACAATTTAGCGCAATGTGTAAATTCTGTAGCAGCCGCGCTGACCTGTTTCACATGGTTTGGTCCTGCCAGTCGAACAGACGCATCGCGCAAATTACGCAGCCGACGTGGCAGGGGGTGGGAGGAGGCTTTGTCCAGCACAGCTCTCGAGGATCAGCGGAGTCTGCGGGAGCGGGGGCGGGTTGCAGCTCAGTCCAATGGAGTACCGGAATAGGGGCCCGTCCAATCCTCCCTAGCATTTTCTGCATAAATGTTTCATTCATTCATTCATTCATTCATTCATTCATTCATTCATTCATTCATTCATTCATTCATTCATTCATTCATTCATTCATTCATTCATTCATTCGCAGTACACCTAAGACCTTGCAAAGTTTGTTGAATAAAACTGACATTTTAAGCTTAAAGTACCGAGACTTTGAGAATGCCTTGTAAAACAGGACAAAATGGTCACGAATACTTTGCTATCAAAGTGCTTAGACACGAAAAAAACTCGCAGCGTCCCTTATGCAGTCACCTAAGACCACTCGATGGCAAAAACCATGTCATACTTCTGCTCAGACGATATACTGATCCTCCCCCGCCCCCATTCAAAAGCTTTCTGCACCTAACGTGGCTTCGCACTGCTTCCAGGATCGGATGCATTGCAAGCGTTTTGCAACTCACCTGGTTTTGCACTGCCTCCGTGATCGGCCCACCTTCGTGCAAGTGATGATGTTATGTGATGACGTCATCGTGTAACTTCACGCTATGTCACATCATAGTGGTACCATGATGCCGTCGCAAATTTGGACAATATGTGGCGCTATGATGACATCATATGGTGGCCTCATCATGTGATGATGATTTTTTGCATCAGACGTGTTGACGCCGACGCCGCAGGACGTTATGGTCGATTTTCGCGTTTGATTAGGCATCTAAGGCTTTCCCCTTGATAACACACGGCTACATTTGTGTAATGCGCATCTTAATGAAGTCCAGCTAGTCAAGATTATTACAGAGATCGCCACTTCTGCTTCTACCCCCGAGCCGCGAGCGTTGCTTTGGGGCGTTGGAAACCCCCATATAATTTCTGACATACCTGCACCGAGGAAGCCAAGCTAAATCTCAACAACAGTGCAAGAAACAGGGAAAAGCGAAATTAAAAATCACCGCCCAAGCACAGATGGTTAACCAACGAAGCTGAAACCTGACGTCCCAGTGTTAAGCAGTGGGTTAATCCCGATGGTTAATTAATGTCTTAAATGTATCAATCATTGGTTACGTCGGTCTAGAAATCTTAATTAATGTGTTCCATTCTTCATCTTTAGAGGACCTGTGGTAAGTTGCCCAGTAAATGTGGCACGTATGCGCTAGGAGTTTTTGCGTACATAGGACGGAGGAATTTTGGTTTCGCATATGCATTCGCTGTAGAAACATGACGCACGAAGAGCTATCACATTGTTACTCTTGTCCACGTTTTTTTCCCTGTGTTGTTAAGATTTAACACAACTCGTCACGTAACCCAAGAATTACTCTTATAATCTCTAGCGCGCCAAAATAGCAGGACGAAATAAACTGCAGCCCATGACAAGTGTTCGAAAATTCGAAAGCAAGGACTGACAAGCAGCACTTTCACCTTTCGCCCTCACCAGAACGCGGACGCCATTCGAACCCGCCATTCTGTACAAAACCGCTGTGCGCCATGCAGGAAAAAGAAGGTGTCCTTTGACTCTTTTTTGCTGCACATGTGACTCTCACATGTATAACTCCCTTTAGAGAGGCAGGTTGACTCTCTTTGGGGAGTCGTGGGATGTACGAGGGTTATTAAAAAAGTAAGGGCCGTTTGGTCCCCCCAAAATAAATCTTCGTTAGTAAAAGCTTTCATTGGCTGGCTCAGTTTAGCACAAGACTACTTCACTTTTCTACATAATCACCGTTAAATTCTAAGCACTTTTCGTACCGCTGCACCAGTTTCTTAGTCCCTCTGCATAGAAGTTCGCCGCCTGGGAATTCTTTGCTGTTTGAGTTGGTCGGTAAGCATTTTTAGTACCCACATTGTACACACAGTGATATCACGGCTTTTCAGTTATAATCGTGCAAATGATAGTGCGGCTGAGAAGAGGAAATTCATCCGACAGAGACTAACTATCAGTCGTCGATCTAATCGCAATGCCCGGTCCACTTGTCGAACAGTTTCATTGGTCTGGATTCTGGCCCTTCCACTCCGCTCTTGGTCGTGCACATTTGTGCGGCCATTTGTGAAGTCTCAACACGATTTTATTACCTTTCCTTGACTCATCACTTCATGTCCATAAACTAGGTACAATTCCACATACACTTGAGAAGTTGACGATCCTTTTGCAAGGAAAAATTGAATTACAGCTCGCACTTCACAACAGGCGCGAGCAACGTTTTTCCCAGACATTGTCGTTTGCATTCCCCGACAAGCAGACGACTACTGAGTCAGAACAGTAACTTTAGTACCTTCACGAAACATTAACAGATGACGCTGGACAATTAAATCTTCACTCTAATGTGTAAATATTTAAATATTAGCAAATGGCCCTCACTTTTTGAACAGCCCTCGTGTAACTCTCTAACTGTCTTGAGGAGAGTCGTGCTTCCGACGACTCCTGCTAAAGAAAGTCAACGTGCCTCTCTAGAGATAGTTATACATGTGAAATTCACATGTGTAGCAAAAAAGAGTCAAAGGACACCTTTCTTCCTTAGAGTCTGGCTACTGAGTCACAGCAGAGGGTTTTAAAAACAACGCTTCTGATAGCGATCTTTATATAACCATTTCCCAGAGAGTAACAATTCTATATCTTCAGCGATATCAGCATGAGCTACGTACACTGAGTTATTGCGATCAGGAGGCGTGAACCCAAACAATGTGGCATGAAACTGTGAGGCAAGCTATCTACGTTTTATTCTCGGAATATTGCGGGACGTATCACGGAGGTCAAGTGCCGATGTGACGATGAATACCCTTTTGTACTGTGTATCGTATCTGCGCTTGCTCAATAGGGTCGAAACCTTGATTTAACGGATGTTACAATACACAGAGAAAAGCACGACAATCTATAATATGCTAGGCGTTGCCTGCACAGTCTGTGGTATACTTCTAACGTGCTCAATACCCGCAACACAGCAAACGTCTACCGTCCACCAGGTTGCCGTGCAAATCACAAGCTTTCATGAAAAAGCTGGATATTGCTGTCGATAAGATAGCTGGTGCCCTTGCCTACGCAGCGCCCTATCATCCCCTTTCAACCTTTCAGTCCCGAATTTATTCTATTACTCTGCAACTGGGGCCGAATTCACAGAACTTCTCTTTCGTAAGTGCGTCTTTTGATTGGTCAGCCGGCTTCGCTAATGATTTGTCCCGCAGCGTGATTGGCTGAAATGTTCTGTTACGAAAATTTTGAGCGTAAGAAGTTTTTGTGAATACGGGCCCTGATCTTTAAAATTTCAGGTGCGCATGATGATGATAGCCCAAAAATATGAAAAAAATCTGTGCTCATACGTTTGAACCAACTTTATTTGTGACGTAATTAATTTATTAATTGTTTAGTATTTAATATTATCTTTATTAATAATAATAATTTATTACTTAAAAATTATTTCGAAGGGATATAGCACAATAACGAAGAGTCAAAGGCTGGGGGGACACCCCTTGCAAGTGAGATTCAGCTTTAGAACGTCATATATTTTTTTAATTACTTGACAATTAGGTATAGTGCATTCAACTATTTGTAAAGGCTGCTTATTTTTTAGCGTGTACCTGTATTCAATACCCCTCAGCTGTGTCAGACTGTAAAAATTGCAAAAGCCGCTCTACCGGTTCAAACAAGACTGAATAGAACAATGCTCGAGCTGGGACCCCATGCTCATTTCTTAAAATTTTTATTTCGAAGCATGGTTTAATTCTTATGTAAATAAAAGTACAACCCTTATGTGTAAAAGAAAATGGCCGCCATGGTCTGATGTGTGTCCCCCCTTGTGATTTTTCTGGATTTACGCCACTGGAAGCCAGCACAGCAAATGGCAGGAACAGCACAATCGATTTTGTTATTTCTTTGTTCACACGTGGCCTAATTTTGTTTAGTCTACGAGGTTGCCAGCATATATGTAGAGCAGATGCGAAAGATGGGTTGTAGCAGAAAAACAACAACTTTCTTTAAAACCATGGGTTGCCCACAGACCTACAAATCTTACATTCCAACTGAGCCTTAGAGGCTTAAGTGTTTGAAGAGCAATCAAGTTACAAAATCTGACCTTTGCACACTATCTTTTGGTCGCATGGCCTCCGCCTCAATGTCCCACGAATAACCACAGTGAATTCACCTAGAGTACGCATTCTTCCGATAACAAATGAGGACACGGGCTGCTCATGTACCTACATGGTTATTTGAGACGGCTTACCGATTTTTCTAGCTGTACTACACGTGGCGATACTCGAGACGAGGAGCTTATTCTACGGCCGTGCCTAAAATTTTGGGATGAATGCTAAGCACTTTTCGAAAACTATAGGACAACAAGGGCTTTCGTGCTTACCTGCAATACGTTGGGTTCCCAGAAGCGTGCCTTATAGCTTGCGAGGAAGACTCACGTTTTCTTCTTACATCCACAAGAGAGACAGTAAACTAACGAGATCCCTTATGCATTCTGCTAAGGCGACTCAAAGGTGACAACCGTCTTATTTTAAGTGCGTCGCACTTTAGGGGCCCGGCTTGTCGTCCGTATAGATCTCATGTGGTGTGATCACGCTCACAATCAAATGCTCAATACAGGCCTAAAACAAGGCTAGCAATGCGCAAAACCGGGTTAAAGGGACACTAAAGAGAAACAATGAATTGGTTTAGGTCGATAAAGTGTGCTCGGAGAACTCTTGTGTAGTTTATTTCACCACCATAGGTTTATTATTAGAGGAGAAAACCAAGTTCAAAGTTTCATTTTTAAATTTAGCGCCGAACTTTGTAATTCGTGACGTAAAAGACTTCAAAGAGCATTTAACGTATTTTGGTGCCACTGGCTCGACGAAATTTCCACAAACTCGTTATGTCAAATCTCTGGCTCCCTCAGACGACAATGTACTTCGATTTAACCGATTAGGAACTACGTAGGCCCAAGCAGGCGCCGTCAAAAATATATGACGTCACGGCAAATGGTGCGGGAATTCGAAGGTGGCGTCGCCACCTGTATTTTCTTTTTTCGCGTTTTCTCGCTTATTAAGCATATTCGCGCAGAAAGCGTGGTGTTTTTGGTATCGTGAAAGACTACTTTACTAATGCGAGAAAAATCGTTTTGCTCTTTAGTGTCCCTTTAAGTTGCGTCTTTCGCCGATAGATACCCGCTGCGGTCACCGGGCCAACAGACGCGCGCCGTTGTTATTTTACGCGCACTGCGTGCAAGCCGAGAAGTGTTCCCACCTAAACAGTATGTATCTTACACTGTGAACTAAAGCAATCAATACACAAGTTTTTATTCTTCGTTGTCTTCTCACGCCATGATAGTGACCCCCCCCTCCTCCACTACCGAAGCCTTCATCACTTCACGTGGTGTTGCACTTCCCCGGGATCGGCCCACCCTTGACTAAGCGATGACGCCAAGTGATGATGCCATCACATGATGCCACGTTATGTGACGTCATTATAGCGCCAGAAATGTATCGGTCAGTGGCGTCATGAAGGTGCCACGTGTGATGTCCTCGTGACATCATCGGTGACCCTGTGATACTCTTTGGGCGGTTCGTGTTGACGCCGACGGTCACTTTTCACGTTTCATTAGTAATCTAAGCCTTTCGCCTTAACGTGCCGTAGTGACACGCTGAGGTTTAACGCTGAGGTTGACCTAGATCGCCGTACTAACTCCACATGTGCGTTGTGCGATGGGCGCCTGACTAATGGATGAGGCACGCATAGCATAAGGCGTCTTCTTGTCTGTATAACCAGGAGCATTGTATCGCGAATGTGCAGGAGTGCTGGCCTTGGAAACAGGAGGAAACTTCGAGGGAGATATTCTTCGGCCCACAAACAGCTCCACTGATGTAAGTATGGTCTCTTTATTTTCAACTTTCAGAATAATTTGCTAAAGACTTTTCGCGTTGATTTCCGACGGAATTGTTGAAATTACATGGTCTATTCCTGACCGCCGTCACATCTCTGTAAGCTATATCTTAGGCTACGACAAAGAAAGGAAGATATCGCAAGTTAAACATTGCAAGGTTTAACTACAAAATCTTCCTGTGCATTGTCATCTTTTGTACAGCCTCAATGAAAAAAAAAAACCTACATTGAGGGGATTTGCGCCAGTGACGACGACGCATGAATTTGCAAACAACAGTAATAGTAGGTTTTTAGATATCCGTCGCCAGTGATTGGGGTGCCACGTATGTTGGATGTTCGAAAAAAAATGGAAGAAGTCTCTATTGTTGCTTCAATCAACGCAGTCATGAAGAAGCATATTGACTTCTTGCTTCGCACACGCACTGGAAAGTACTCTATCAACGTGTTACGGAAGAAAGCCTCCGGTCAACGATGAGCTGGTCTGGCGCAGTTGCCTACGTCTCAGTTTTGAAGGTTTGCTTGTCATATGGCATTTGAAGAAGGTGACAAATAGAAGCCGGATTTTTCGGCACTAAAAAAGCACGTTTTAGGCGCCGAAAATAGGCAGGAAAAACACCGTTTTAGGCCTCCAAATTGTAAATATAGGCACAATAAATTCTTACATAAATTCAAATAATTTCAAACAAAGATGTGCCCGAGCTGTAACAACGACAGGAAAGCCAGAAATGTTGTTTATGATGGCACGAAGGCGCCAACGGTTCAACATAGTCATGCAATTATCCCTTTTCCCGCACGGTTCGCAGAACACGGTCTCTCCTTTTATTGCCTAACATCGTGTGTCGAGTGCCCACCGCCAAATAAACACACTCCTGGGTCTCTTTCTTTCCGGAGTGGCTGAGAAGGGCAGCACAGGAGCAGATACCCAGACCGCTAAAAGACCAGAAGGGAGGGATGCCTCGTATTGGCCGGGGTAATCGCGTAGGGTCAATTTCTCCCATGTTGGTGAACACCCCAAAGGGCCCCTCACCAGGTTTGAGAATTTCGAGCAGTCAAGTGTAATGCATGCACTGGCCGCTCACGATCACGTCTGTCAAGGTTTGCAACGCTACGCGCCGCGGAAAGACGTGAAATTTCAAACTGAACGCCGTTGCCTTTCTCGTAGGCGTGCTCCCCAAGATGGAGGTGCTGACGTACAGCAATGAGTGGTCCTGCGTAGTTATCTGTGCTCTTACGTCGCTCACCTACGTAGACATTGATGCTCTGGGTCTCTGACGTCGCTAATAGCACATGACGCTGCGAGAAGTATTCGAGACGACACCTGTAATTTGTTTAATATGTTGCTTTAATGAATGACTGAAAGCTGAGAAAAATAATAAAACACAGAACCGGAATTCGTGCGCATTTTAACAGCGAAGCTGTGAAGGCTAGCCGTAATGTGTGCGGCCTACGAGAAAACGGATATGTGCCACGGCCTATCAGAAACTTATGACCATCACAAACGGGCATGTGCCCCAGAAATTGGGTAAATCCCACTACTCACCACTGGTCAACTAAACATGAAGAAGGCAACATTTAGCCCAACAAATGGCTGGGAAGCGATGGCGGCGAGCCGAAGACCCCGAGTACGTACAACGAGGGAATACTATGGAACGGGAAGGGCAACGGCGGCTGCGAGAAGACCCCGAGGCGATGGAAGGCCTACGCCAACGACAACGTGCCCGTGCATCTATGAGAGGTGCGAACGCTTGGTTTCAGTGCGAGGTTCTGTCTCTGGAGTTTGGACATCCGTGTCGTGTCTGCGACTGTCTGGTTTAACTCGAACCTCTCTACGCTGAGGATCAACGTAGAAACAAGCCGGAATCACCTAGCTAAAGCCTTGCAACGACCTAGAAGCAACCTAGAAACAACCTGCATCACCTATAGCTAAGGTCTAGAAACAACCTAGAAGCAACCAGATGAGTCTTCAGAATCGTCCAGTTTCGCTGTTTCGATCTTTGCGTGGCTTAGTGCAAGCTTCGCCAATTTTTTTCTTTTTCTTTTTTACTTATAATCGAAGCGAGATGCCAGACTATAATCTGCCTCAGTTTCGTGTGTGTTTGTGCTTTTGCCACTCCCTCGTCGTGCGGATGCCAGCCCCGAAAACGCTTGGCGCCTTTTTGGTGCATCGTCCCTTGCAGCAGTTCTATCTGTGCGACGCAGTGTATCGCGGTAACGATACATGATCCGAGTCAGCCTCTCCAAACGTGCGCGCACTGAGGGGTCCATCCCACAGAAACGAACGCCGAAACGATGGTCTAGTGGTTATGGCGCTCGACTGCTGACCCGTAGGTCGCGGGATCGAATCCCGGCCGCGGCGGCTGCATTTTCGATGTAGGCGAAAATGTTTGAGGCCCGTGTACTTAGATTTAGGTGCACGTGAAAGAACCCCAGGTGGTCAAAATTTCCGGAGCCCTCCACTATGGCGTCTCTCATAATCATATCGTGGTTTTGGGACGTTAAACCCCAGATATTATTATTATTGAACGCCGAAACGACACATTACCGATCGCGTTCACAAGCTGGCCTTGGCACGCCATGCGAACTTCACCTTGCGTGCGCATGACATGTTGATGCGTCTGCGACACGTGATCGAACGGCTCCGATACTGAAGAGGGCAGGGAAAGGACTTGGCTTGCGAAGGCTACACGGGGCTAGTGGCAAGGGTTTCAAGATCGCCTTCTCGCATCACGGTTTCCCGGCTCATAATGAACCAATCTGAAACATTCTACATTCTTGTGGTAAAACGCTCTTCATTGACAACGCAACAACTCCCAGTGTCTAACTACAATTTACTATGTGACCTTGTGCGTGGCTTTTTTAGAAGTAAATAAAAAGAAAACAGAAGCCGCGTGCGCATCACATTATTTCTTTATTTTGATCTAAATCCTCCTTTCCCCTGAATGCACTCCATGGTTTCGCATTCGTTCTCCGCCTTCCCGCGGATGCCGCAGAGGGACCTCCTGTTCCCTGCCCACCGCCACACCCAGGTCTTCAAGACTGTTCTTGACTTCCTTGGGGACACTGTACTGGACAACCGGCTATACAAGCCACCCGCCGCGCCCTCGGCAATGGACGCCGCTCTCCTCTTCCTCTTTTCTGATTCCCATCTGTATTTCCCTCTCCCCATTCCCCTGCAGACGCTGAGACGGGCTTCCATTCAGGTTCACTGCTGCTAGCGGTTGTTTTTCCGGTAGTTGGTTGAACTAGGTTGAACCCCATAGAGTTTTAAAAGGTCAATATTGCCCGGTAACATGAATAACGGTTTTAAACTGCACTTGAAAGCGAAATTTGAGGTGAAATAGTGCTCATATAGGCGCCGTTTATGAAAATAGGCATTTATAGGCACTTATAGGCTTTTATACACGAACCCGAAATATAGGCATTTCTAGGCACTATAAAAACACTTTAAAAGCCCTTCTTAACCTCTAATTCATGCTCATATATCAAAGTGGCACGATAGGAACGCAAGGAACAAAATAGGCATTTGCCTAAAATACGGTCTCTAGTGATAAATATTTGGTTCATGTTTGTGAACAGGAAAAAGTAAGTGAGATAAAGGAAAGGAATATGGGAAGGTGTAAAATACGAGAGCTTCTGTCACGTCGCTTAAATGGACGAGTAAGATTTTCGAAAGTTTAGCTCCTTAAGATTTGCCTTTCTCGAGGCAGAGTGGAGAGAAATGCTGTATACTTTGATACTCTTTACGCGTACTTTCATGCACGTACAAAATTAAGCGTGTCGTATGGAGCGTGCGATACAGTGCAGTAGAAGCATCAGGGCTGTACGGATTTGTACATCTTACGAAAAACAAACAGACAAAAACAAGACGACAACTTATAATTACTGCACCGAAAAATGTAGTTATTTATGATTCTTAGTTGTTAAGTAGTAACCGTGTTTCCTCACACCATCGCAGGCGCAGTAACTATTTTGCTCTACTGGCACGACTTATTGCAACTGGGCAGAACAAAGTACAAGCCACAAAGTATGGCTGTTTTTGCGCAAGGCAGTAACCAGGGAGGGGGTCCAGGGGCGCGCAATATTTCGACTGTTTATTCAAGAGATAGTGCAACCAAATATATAGGCACAGACATGCGCAGCAAACGAGGCACACAGCGAGCGCATGTCACCCTAATCACAACCTGTGATCTATGAACTTGCTCTCTGCCTGCGAGAGAAACAATGAAGTATCAGTGATTCACATGGAAACTCGTGCTTTGATATGAAATGACTCCAAAGCACGAGTTTCCACGTGTATCAGAGAGCAAGTTCATAGATCACAGGTTGTGATTAGGGTGGCATGCGCTCGCTGTGTGCCTCGTTTGCTGCGCATGTCTGTGCCTATATATTAAATGCGAAGCATTTCTTAGCGAACCTCTGGCACTTTGAGCGTTTCTATCTACGTATCTATCTATCTATCTATCTATCTATCTATCTATCTATCTATCTATCTAGCCGCCTACGTCTGGGTGCTCTCATGATCGCCTCCTTAACTTGGTGTAGACCAAAATTTGCATGGGAGGGTAAGAGGATTTGAGGAATATGATTGCCGGGTCATGACATGACTGACGTTAAAATCCTGTCGCGTACGTCGTCAAACCCTTTCCACTAGACACGCGTTTACCATAGGCCGCGGTGTACGGGTATGCGCCACAGGTGATTGACAGTTTATATCTACCCAGGAACGGCGAGAACAGACATTGGTTACTTAAATGCTAAAGCGTTAAGGAAAACCAACGTCTGCAGCATTGACTCAACGAATAGAAAGAATGAAAATTAGGATCCCAGCAGGAATCGAACCCAAGAATTCTGCGTGGCTATCAGGTATTCTACCACTGAGCCACGCCAGGTCTATAAACTGGTTTGAAAAAAAAAACAGCCTACGCAGGCGTAATTCGGTACAACGTCAATTGTGGTTGTGGTGCTGGCTATCTAATTTTACAAGAAAGCAATAAACGCTACATGATACTCCTACGATATGTACTCCTACGATACAGGCGTCGTATCAGATTAACGTCTGTAGTTCCAGTGTCAGCTCCGCTTTTATAGCAGTCTAATAAACATTACGTTTGTATTCCTACGATTCAGCAAGCTGTATTGAAGCACTGCTCGACCCCGGAGGAATACATTAACGAGAGTTACATATGATATCCACATCACCACACCGTAAAGTGCACTTCGTTCAGCAGAACGGCGCAGTGTCCTCTTCATTTCTTACGAGGCTGGGCGATGGCCTCATGCTGACCGAGGATGATGCCAGATTGATTGACAGCCGCTTTGTAGA
The DNA here is from genome assembly GCF_013339695.2 of Rhipicephalus sanguineus. Classification (NCBI taxonomy): domain Eukaryota; kingdom Metazoa; phylum Arthropoda; class Arachnida; order Ixodida; family Ixodidae; genus Rhipicephalus; species Rhipicephalus sanguineus. Next base: position 150,728,761 of record NC_051185.1, read on the forward strand.
TTAGGCTACGTAGTCCACCCACACCCAGGTAGTCTACGAATACGACAAACACCATCCAGTGATGTTGGTCTACGTAGCACTATCCAGGCCTACCAGCCTCGACGGCCTGAACCTCACCAATGCGATGGGTGGCTTCAGGTTCCGACATGTCGCCGGCTCTGTCGACAGGCAATTTGTCGACGAAATGACCGAGGCATCCACGAATTCCAACAGCTCTACTATACCACATACTTCACTACACATGGACCCCTCGTCACCACGATCACGACCGGATACTATAACAAGTCATGACCAGCTGCTGGTGCTCACTGATTACGGTGATGATGCCCTTGTTCAAGAACTGTCAAGAACTTCTTGCACACATGTACACGGGTTCCTGAAACGTGCGCGCGTTCTTGAGACAGGTATAAGCACTACGTATCAGCTTACCGCTACTGGTGTTGGTAATACCCACGTTGCATACGTAACCGTAAACAACTGGTTATATAACACATATGCGGCTCTGCAACATATATATATGTGTGCGTATAAAATTTATACAAATCTTTAGCGTCATTTTGTAACGTGTCGCTCAGTAAAAAAAAGTTACGCCACCGTCACCTACCCGCCGCATGCTTCGCATAACATCGACTCCCATGGTACGTGGGATCTGCCGAATTTTTTGGTTGCACTATCTCTTGAATAAACAGTCGAAATTTTGCGCGCCCCTGGACCCCTTCCCTGGTTATTTCCTTGCGCAAAAATAGCCATACTTTGTGGCTTGTACTTAGACATGAACAGACTAGCACAGCAACGCGTACTTCTAAACTGGGCAGAAGTATGCGTAGAACGAGGGCTGTGTGGAAGCGATCGAGGCCGTCCTGTCGCCTTCCTCTTTTCGCTTCGGAAACCCTGTAACCCTGTGCCTGCCTTAAAACACTGCCTTGTGTATACGGTACGTGCATTCATTCTCCACTTGACGCGTTGCGTCATTCGACATCGGACGAGCCTGGCCCTCGGCTGTCGCATCTCTCGGAATGCGGAACGCCCTTGTTGCATCTCCCATTCTCTCATCGAGAAAACAACGCAATCAGCGAAGCGTTGAGCTCAAGGGCAAGAACAACGCCGGCCTGACCGATTCACGCTTTAGGTGTTCGTGATAGCACGGGGTGGTGACCTCGCATATCGCATTTGGCGCACGCTTTCATGCGATTTGGGTCGTGATCAGAATGAAATAATTTGTCAGTAAATTAGGAATTTAATTCTGTTTATTTTAAAATGTACCAATAAGCACGATGTGATTATGAGTCACGCCGTTGGGGAGGCTTATGTATCTTACGGCGAAAACTTAGATGTCTCATCAGACGAGAAAATCAATTGTCGGCGTTGGAGGCCTCATAACGACGGACGCAAACATTCATCACCACGTGATGGCATCACCATATTATCATGACGTCACAGATCGCCAAAATTTGCGTGTCACCATGGTGACGTCACATGATGACGTCATCACATTACATTGTCGCTTGGTCAAATGTGGGCCGATCACGGAGGCAGTGCGAAACCAAGTGAGATGCAGAAAGCTTTCGAAGGGGGCCGGGAGAGGAATAATACATCGACTCATACGAAAACAATGTCTTTCGCCTTCGAGTCGTCTTAGTCGAATGCGTAAGGGAACCTGCTAGTTTTTTATTTCTTTCTGGGGTTCTTTAAATGGCCCAAAGACATCCAGCGGTCGAATTTTAGGTACGGTGTTGTAGTTGTGCACGAGTCTACAACGAGCCATGCAGCCGTGATAATTCTTCGAAGCAGTGCGGAAATAGCAAAGTTATACGCGTTTGATGATCGACACGCGGCGATCTCGCATTTCGCTCTTTCTTTCGCTACCCTCCGTTCGTCGGCTGGTCTCCTCTCCCAAAGGCGCCTTGCCCTCTTCGCCTATTGCCCTTCCAAGTCTCACGTGACATACGTCATTGCCGACGAGCTCTTCGTGACAGTGTCCACTTCCGGTTACCGCGGCTCCGTCAACTGCGTGCTTCTCGGCTTCCCGCTGTTGTTGATTCAGTTCGCGCAGCTTATCAGACCACTTGGCACGACTGTGTTGGTACGATGGCGATTTGGCACTTGCGTTACGGGCCGCAGTGGCCGATTCGCAAGCACGCGTGCGGGCAACACGGCGAAGGACAGCACGGAGCGCGGGCAGCTGTTTGCACACTAACCAGAAGTCGTCGGTTCTTGTTCGACCAATCGCAGCATCGCTTGCAGACCGCATCACAGATTGAACATGTTCACGTCACACACGTCACTGGGGAGGCCGGAAAGGCCCGGAGAGGAGAAGCGCTGCCACGTGTGCTATTGTTGATCGTGATGGCATTCTCAACACGATGTGCGTGTTTACTTGAAATGTTTGAAAAAAGATCGGATGAGGTTTAGGGGCCCTCTAACGCGTACCTAAATGCAAACACGCGAACCTTCTTGAAATTTCGGCCCCCATTGAAATATGAGTGCCGTGGCGGAGAATCGTAGCCGCGTCTTCGAAGTTATATATCAGAGCTACACCTTAGCCGTTACACTACAACGGCGGATAGCTACATATTCGGGAATATAAGAGTGTTATAGAAACTTTCTGGCAATTTAAGTAGCTTGCCCGTATAGACAAAAGCGGCCGTCCTTTGGTTGTTGTGCGCGAGAAGTTTTGCAACGCGTCCATGGCACGAACCCCTAGGTATGCGCAACTGACCTTTCGCAAAATAGTGAGCGCCCCCATCATACAATTTGCAAACACCTGGGTGATTCCACGTAAGATCGAACAATCGACGGCTGGTCGACCTCTCAAATTTATTTCAAAATTTTATATATTATTGCCTGTTGAGTGGAAATAAGAGATCTGCAATTTGTTTTGCCGCCAAAAATTTTTTCGAAACACAGGAAATCAATAATGACGAAGAGGTGGAGTGGAGCGCTCATCCGCTCTGCTGTTTTGGCCAACTTTCGTTATGAATTGCACAAAATATACTAAAGTCAGGTAGCTGAAATTTCTTTAACTAAATATATGCATGTTTTTGTTTCTGCTCAGGTATTTTTAGTTTTGATGTGTAGTGTAGATGTTTTTATAAAAAACCTCAAAATTGGCCCAGGAAACGTTATTTTCTTTACTTTGAAGGTCTTTATCTCGAAAAATCCTTGTAGCAGAGCGAGAAAAATTGCGCATTACGTTCTTCGCATGCTTATCTACCACACTGCCGAATATTATATTTATATAGCTTTTCAGTAAAGAGATATGATCGGGCTAAGTTAAAGAAAATTTCTGACGACAATTAAGAAAATGAAAATTTCTGACGACAATTAAAGAAAAGACCCATTTTTTTATATTTCTTAAACTTTGTCCACTTATTCTCCTCCACATCAGCTTTCATAATCATTGAAAAACATGTTGCATAATGTCGTTGCACTAACAGTTACGACCCCTCCAATGAGACCCTTAGGCAAGGACTGGCAATTCCGACTTCTTGCCCAGCAAGTGTATATAATGCAGGCAGGATTGAATTGCTTTTTGTTAAAAGGCCAGCAGGTACCGAAAAAGGTGTCGCCGGCACTGAAGACGTTAATTTTGAAATTATTTCGTCACTGCAGCAGCCACGAGCGCGGGGCTCCCGAGCAGGCGCGCGTTGCAAGAGACGGCGCAGTGAGAGCTCGTTTTCGCGTCCTCAGACCGATTGAGTTCGAAACAGCAACACCTCTGGGGTGACTTGAACGCACGTACACCGGTAGTCGCAGTGATCTGGTTAATGACGTCGATTTCTTTTTCAGGGGGCATAAGAATGTCATGTTAAACTGTGCGTTCCGTGAAAATCTTTCATTGCAGTGGTAGCAAAAGCACGCGTAGCACAAGTAGTCCGTCTCACTGGCAGTCACTGATCTTTCGGGCGTTAAACGTTTCTTCAAAGCGTATATGCCTAGGTCGGTAACTGCGAAATTTTGGCTTCTTTGCAAAAATAAAGGAGTACTGACACGATTTTGAGACATCGCAAAAGGGACATTTTTTGCTTCGTTGGTGTGCAGTGTCAACGCTGTCCACACACTGGAGTCGGAGAACACGTATAAAATATTTTAATTTGACTTTGAAGTTTTCGTCGCTGAACATCTGCAAGCCAGCTCCACTGCAAGGACATTATCCCGACGAGTCAAGACAGTTCCCCCGAGTATGCGAGTTCTGCGTCCTGCATGCAGCCTAAACCACAGAAATCACTGTCAGGGTCACAGGACGACAATTCACTCATCGTTGTTTATGTGCACCACGAGCAGATGACGAATTTGCTGCTAGTACGTCGCGAGTTTCTGTATCTCCGTGACGTCACACTGCTATGAAACGACACTGAGAAGCCACCCCCTCGATATCGAAACCGAAAGAGTCTTGTTAAGGTGGCACTAATTAAAATACATACGATGCATTCCCAGGCACCACAATAGTCGTTTTAGGTTTCTCGACACCAGTACTTTTATTTAGAGCAACAATCCGAAATTTTTAAAAATTCGTGTCAGTAGTCCTTTAAGCTTATTGTGCTTCGAAAGGTAGTCTCCACAATACACTCATTCCGAGCTATACTTTCTCGCCATGAGACGCACAGGAGGAGTAGAGTAAGAGCAAAGCACAAGAACTCTCCGCACCGAATGAAGTGTGAACAGCGCTCTGAACGCGCGGCTAGTTCAGGCCGTCTGCTGCCGACATCTAAGATAGGCAAGCGCATCCGGTTACCGATAGTTTTGCTTTTCTTTCCTTTGACATTCCATATTTTGGTTTGCCACTGGAGCGCCACGTTAATGTTTTCCACTGATCGCAACTGGCGCAGCGCAGTTTCTCTGGCAGCAGCGTGCGTGAAGCGAGCGCTCATAGCTCCCTTATAGTGTTCTCATCTTGCTTCCACCTCCGCCTTGTTATCAGCGCCTAACTGCGATGCGAACAGAGGGCGGATAGAACAGCGAAGCTCCAGTGCACGTGCGTTCAAGTCACCGGAGAGGCGTTGCTGTTTCGAACTCAATCGGTCTGACGACGCGAAAACGAGCTCTCACTGCGCCGTCTCTTACAACGAGCATCTCGGGTGCGCGCGCGCCTGCTCGGTAGCCCCACGCTCGTGGTGGCTGCAGTAACCAAATCATTTCAAAATTAACGTCTTCAGTGCCGGCGACACCTTTTGCGGTACCTGCTGGCCTTTTAATAAAAAGCAATTCAATCCTGCCTGCATTTTATACACTTGCTGGGCAAGAAGTCGGAATTGCCAGTCCTTGCCTAAGGGTCTCATTGGAGGGGTCGTAACTATTAGTGCAACGACATTATGCAACATGTTTTCAATGATTATGAAAGCTTATGTGGAGGAGAATAAGTGGACAAAGTTTAAGAAATATAAAAAATGGGGTTTTTTTAATTGTCGTCAGAAGTTTTCATTGTCCTGTGTTTTCTTTAACTTAGCCCGATCATATCTCTTTACTGAAAAGCTATATAAATATAATATTCGGCAGTGTGGTAGATAAGCATGCGAAGAACGTAATGCGCAATTTTTGTCGCTCTGCTACAAGGATTTTTCGAGATAAAGACCTTCAAAGTAAAGAAAATAACGTTTCCTGGGCCAATTTTGAGGTTTTTTATAAAAACATCTACACTACACATCAAAACTAAAAATACCTGAGCAGAAACAAAAACATGCATATATTTAGTTAAAGAAATTTCAGCTACCTGACTTTAATATATTTTGTGCAATTCATAACGAAAGTTGGCCAAAACAGCAGAGCGGATGAGCGCTCCACTCCACCTCTTCGTCATTATTGATTTCCTGTGCTTCGAAAAAATTTTTGGCGGCAAAACAAATTGCGGATCTCTTCTTTCCACTCATCAGGCAATAATATGCAAAATTTTAAATTAAATTTGAGAGGTCGACCAGCCATCGATTGTTCGATCTTACGTGGAATCACCCACCTATAAGTTGGCTTTCCTTCAAGGATGGGTTACACACGAAACCTCTCGTTCCCAGACTGCTTGTATCGCTCTATGAGTGTTTACCCCTCCACATTACAGCGAAAGTGCATCAGCACGCCAACAGTCTTTTCAAAGCGTATATACTACATGAAAAAGGAAGAAACGAAAGAAAGGATAGGTAGGAATTAGTGGTGAATGGAAGCAATAGTTTGTCCGCTAGTCTGTGATCAAGGCTGTGAGTGTGGAAAACATGCCTGCTCTCGCATGCACAGTAACTATATTGGAAGCTGTCAGTTTGCACTGGTCAACGTGCGCAGTCGTTCTCATATAGTCAACCGCGAATCTTTCCACAATGAGGAATCTTTGAAAGCATCCAATTTCTGAGCAGTTTGTGATAAATGAGGCGACATTCACGGAGTGTCTTCTTTACGTCTCTCATTATTGTTCTTTTTTTGTTGTTTTTTAATACATTGACTGTGGGGTCACTAACAACGCACAACTTTATGGTGTTAGTATAATATACACACCCTCGGCTGAATATTCTCGCAGATGGCGTACGCCCCCGAGCACGCATCCTAGCGAGCGAGTGAATTAAATTTGCGATAAGGCTTCAGAACACGTATCGAGATGAAATGGTCAGGCTGAAACGCAGAGGCAAGAACGTCCCGAAGCTCATTAGATTGGGACGGGCGTTCCTTGTCATTTAGATTCCTTTTGATACTCCAAATGGACGGACAAATGAAAAAGGTGCAGCGTCTGCTTTTCAGTGCGCGGTATAAGTACAAACTCTGAATGCGAACCTGGGTTGTTGAACAGTAAAGCGTCTTTGCAATGTGGCGTTCGAGACCTTCAAGACAATTCGATATACTGTTGACTTCGTTGTAAAGGTCACGCACCTTAACACTCGCGGTATAGCCGGCCCGTAACGAATCCGACGTTATACAGGGCATACTGTTATATATGCAAGCGTTCGCTGTAGAGGCAATCGACTGCTACAGCCAGCTTTCCCCTGTTGGTCCCACCATGCGTGCCGTAGTACTTTTTTACGAACATGCCTCTCCCTACCGCTTAACTGCTGATGATTCTGTGACGAGTTGTCTTTTCTGATGCGCAGCGCAATGCAGTTACGGAGAAGGACGAATTGTGGCCCGGGGGAGTCATTCCTTACGTCATCGACGCTAAACTGAGTGAGTCAAAAAGATTTGGAGTCTCGTAACCGGCGGTTCAGTACCTGTGTGTTTCAGGGCCTATGCTGGTCTTTCTTGAGTTCCTTCCTAGACGTTCTATAGGCAATGGAAAATTACCTGAGACATACTGAAAGCCCCTGTTGGACTCTGCATAAAGTGACTGCTCTTGGCATATTTTTGCTTCACCGAACGCGCACGACTCAGCGTGCCTTTCTTGCACGGTTGCCATCTGCTTTTTGCAACGAGGTTCAAAGCGTCGATTATTATTCTTGCGATAGCAATCATATGTCCACTCTCGGCGGATTTTGGCTGTCGCCGTCGTGTTCCATACAAAGTCCAAATCGCTTACATCTCCCCGCCCATCGCATGTTCTACGCGCGACCGTTGAGGACGAACGCGGCTGAGGCAGAGATGAAACGAGCCGGCCATATCCGTCGCACGAAAGACACATTCGCACTTGAGAATTGAAAAGAAAGCGAAAACGCCAGTGTTCACGGAAAACAGTGTTCACGCGCGTCGAAAACGTTCACTTTTGTTCCGCCGATGCTGTATGCCGCCGCCGCCTTCGCCACTTCTAAAATACATTACATTTCGCACGTTTCCTGAACATTTAATTTCGCACCTAGTTCAGGTTGTGCGTGCAAAACACGGAAAAGAAATAGTTTTCAGATTTTCAAAATGTTGTTTCAGGAGATAAATTAGCACAACCTACATAAGCAGACACACCTGCAGCGGTGGCGCAGGATTCGCCCGGCTGTGCGAAAGCGAGATACGTTAGGGCACGCCTACTTGCTGCTGCTGCACCTTCCGCGAATTCCAGTGTCCTCGGTAATCTTAATCCAAATCTTAAGGTGGTAGGCAACCTTCAAAGGTCAATTTTTTTTCACGAGATCGACTTTTCGTTTTTTTGTGCACGCCCAAACATTGAAAAATATGCTGCAACAAAAATTATCCTCCTATCATCATTACTTTGCAAGTTACAGCAAGTTTTCCATACCCCATGCTTCTATAGCGAAACCGAAACCACACTGCGTTGGTTTCGAAAATAAGTGTTGTTTCGTCTATATTAATTATGTTCAAAATACTTTATATATAAAGTTTATTTTGACTGTTACATAAGAGGATATCATTAAATATAACATTGTGCTTCTAATTGTTTTTAGATCTCTAAAAACGGCCATAAGGGGGACGCACACCTTTTGCAAGCTCTGAAATCTTTGTTTACGTTTTTCTCCAAATAAGAATTTGCTCCAACTCATGTGAAGCAAACTTTCATAACTTTTTTCTCAGTGTGTACTATGAACTGAAATTTTGTATAATAAATAACAACATATATATCTGTGCAGTGAACGAGAACAAATGAATTTGATGGAATATTTTTGAATTCACGTGCTGATTTTGCAAACAGGTTCAGTCTCTTTTTCCCCGTCTTTTTGGTTTTTTTAACATTACTTCCTTGATATTTACTGCATAAGATTTACCCGAGTTCATTGCATAGCTCCAACCTTTAGTTACACAAATGACAAAGCTTGACTGAATTGAGCCACGCATTAGTCACTTGTCACGGCTGGCGTGACTACCACTTTTAATGCAATTTTTGACAAATATTACCACCACAAAATAAATAATCAATACTTTGCACTATAGATTGCCGGGTATGTTAATAAGACATGCTTGTTTTGAAGAAAAAGTTATTTCAACGCTGCCTGCTTTAAACAAAAATATTTTTTTTAGTGGCCTACCACCTTAATGCAAGCTTAATCAGGCGCTCGAGGGACGCGTCTTTGTAGAGACTGAGTTTTGCAAAGCACCACGGGTAGTTTGCGATTGCGCCAATGAGAATCATCGCCGACTACTTGGCCGCCATTCTGAATTTGCGGCCGGTTGTTTACGTCACGTGGTTTATAGGCCTAGTGCGCTGCAGTTTTGAGTGAACAAGTGGCGCCACCCGCGGCGTGGAGCGCTACTAATCAGTCGTGGCTGAAAGCGGGTGCGTATGGGCGAAACCGTAGCAGGTCGAAAGGACGAAGCTTATTCGTGGTCAAACAGGATTGTAACTACGTATTGTTGCATGTATGGCTGTCGCAACAGCTACAGAAATGCTGTCGGTAAGCTGCCAAAAAGAGAATTATTGGATTTATATGGAACGCTCACAAGAATGAGCGGTGAGAGCGTGGGATGGGGGTGGTGCGAGGTGAGAGATAAACAGACGCTCTTCATTTTTTAAATGCTTTCCAAGCTATTACTGCGCATACTTGCTCGAAGTGGTCGTCATAAACTCTGCCTTTATTTAGCCTCGATGGAGGTCTTCAGCAGCTTGTGAAGCACCGAAACCGCATATGCAGTGCCCACTTCTTGGGCGATGATGAGAGAAGCTCGATAGCCCTGCACTCTGCCTGTATGTTCCGACACTTTTTCCTGTGTGCTATTGGAAAGGCGACAGCGTGACCCTGCGACGAAGCGTTAAACATCTTCGTATATAGAAGGGGACGCAGCGATGGCCAGAGCCAGCGCATGATAGGTCTGTGCAGGATGTGTGCTCGCACTTGTTGACGAGCAAGGCGGCGGCGTGCTTACACTATCCTTGGCATGTGCGCCCTGCTCCCACAATGTGCAATTGGTCCTATAGACAACTGGGAAAATGTGCAGAAATCACCGAATAACCCGAAGGAACGAGCGAACGTAAAAAAGCGAGAGGAACGGAACGAAGGAACTTTTCTCTTGCTTAACATGAACACCAACAGACCCCTGCTGAATAGCGAGAAGGAATGCAAAAGTCAAGGTCTTCGCCTACTAGATGGGGAAAACATGAGCTTCTCCTTCACAATGCTTTTAATTTAATGTAAAGAATACAATACCTTTATAAAACTTTGATAACCCCTCGGAACTAACCTCTCTTTTTTCCGCGCTGTTAAAATTTTTTCTTGAGGATGGATTACCAACTCGTCCAAACGCTCACGTTAGTCAGCCGGGCCCTTTGCAGACAATTTCCTCCCGAACGCCAAAAACATGATTGCCGGCGTAAAGATCACTGCAGTGAAGAAGACTGCTTTTATTTTAAATATCTTTCTACGTATTCAGTTCCGCGGAATTCAACCAGTAACGCGCGCTGCTCGTTTCGCGATGTCATTGCTCTGCTCCCACAGAGTGGCGTTCGCAACATGTCACGACGGGATCATGCGCGCGGCCGCTACTCGCGGCGCCGACAGCCCTAGGGTGCCTCGATGCCAGCGCCTCCGATTCCAGGGCGGAGACAGCTTTTGACCCACCCCGCGCCGCCGTTTCTTCGCGGGCAGCCATATTGGTTCTAAAGTGTGAGGCGCAGTGCAGTGGCTAGCGCGGGGACGGTTCTGCAAACGCGTTGGTGTTTTAGCTATCAGATCAGTTCTTTGACCGCTATGACACGCTGCTGTGTGCCACTGTGTACTGTTTTACATGCGAAAGGCCAATGGATGTTTCGCCTCCCTCGTAACAGC
>NC_051185.1:150739473-150845014 GCF_013339695.2 Rhipicephalus sanguineus
AAAAGCATTTGAAGCACTTGGAGTTTCATATATAATTGTCAGTGTGGCCAATCCCCCTCGTGGGTAAGTGTGCCAGTCTCCTCAGGGCAAACAAACAAACAAACAAACAAACTTGGGCCCTTCCAGAGACATATGGTGCGAATCTTCTTTTTCTGCCTTATCACAATGCATTAATTTTGCTAAATTGCAACTTTCTCATAACGTTTCACTATTTGGAACCCTGTGCCCATGTCTGTCGCCATGGCAAATATAACAATGAAACACATCGAGGAACAAGCTCTTAATTCATTGCAGCGGCAGTCAAAAATCTTTCACAGATACGTCACAACGACTGTCATCGAGCGTCAAGAGGTCATAAGTCACAATTATTCTCTCATCTAAATTTATCCAACGAGTACAGTTCACCCTTGGAACAGAAGATTCCCTGTCGTTTTTAGATGCCCTTGTAACTTACAAATGAAACTGTGCAACACACCTACACAAGTCGATATTTTCAGTTCACTTTAGAACCCCACAAAAATCCGCAATACATCAGTAGTAAAGATATTAATGCGAAGAGCCGGAACGCACTGCAGCACACAACTTTAGAAAGAAAAACAAGAAAAACGCGATATATTCAGGAAACGCGCCAGGAACGGCTACCCAAAATCTTTTATTCAGGAAGCATTTCGCTTCCAAAAACACAACGACGCAAGCTGAGAAATCCAGTAACAGGTGTCCCCCAATCAACATCACGACAGAAATACATATCTCCGCTATCCGTGGCGCCAGCAAAACCATCGCCCGTTTCCGCGGCCGGCTGAGTAACGTAGAAGACACTGAGATCGGGCTAGTTGGTACTGATCCATATTTTCTATAAGCGCGAAGGACACGTTACACAAACGAAGCACACGGGACAAGCGCTTGTCCCGTGTGCTTCGTTTGTGTAACGTGTCCTTCGCGCTTATAGAAAATATGAGTAACGTAGACAGTAAGAACGCGAATGGCCCGTCGGCTCTTGCGCTTTGCCGCCTTTGTGCCATGCACACGTGCAGTCCGAAACGGGAGGGATAAAGACCTGACCGAAGCCAGTTCGAAACCGCTAACGGTGGCGCGCGCGCGACTTCAAAGCGAAACCACATGTTCGAAAAGCCGCCGGCGTACTAGGCTGCCGAAAAAAAGAAGAAAAAAAAAACGGTCTTGTTGACACCCCACTCCTCCGAGCGTGTGGCCCGTAGCCGACGATGGGGACCGGCGGTTCGTGAAAATGTTTGCAGCATTACGAACACAATAGCGCGTTCTATGCCTTCTCCCAAAAACCGGCCACCGGAAGAGCGTACCCAAGCCATCTTCAACAAAACTGATTGTACTGGCTGCGACGCGAGCTGCATCAGCGGAACTGAGAGAGACGGAAAAGACGTCCCCAATCCATCGCAGCTGAAGCCAATTACCGGAAATGAATGCTGGCAGGACTTCGATTTTCCCCGCGCAAAGCGCAAGAAAAGAAAAGGAAAAAAAGATGTACGCGTACAGCCTCACAGTCCGGCACTCCAAGTATCCCCCTTTCCCTGTCTCTCATCTAACAGTGCACCTCGACACATCCACACGCCAACTCTTCAACTCATTCCCACCGGTCAATCCCTCGCACTCCTCTGTTCTTTGACCGAAGAGCACTGCCGCCGCCTGCCTCACCCTTTCATACCCACCAAACAAGAAAAGAAGCCCTGTTCATCCCTCCCTCGACCGCTCAAGAAGGAACCGTATGTATTCCGAAAAGTAGGGGAAAATGTTCACTCAAAGTTCCAAAGATAAGAGGGCGTCGGCGTCGCTTCGAAAATAGTGTTTTTTGTTTTCTTCGGGGCTTGCGTTTTCTACAGGCAAATGGTGTCGCCAGCGGGGTGGCCGCGCATTTTTTTTTAAACTTTGTTGACGGAGGACGGAAGAGCTGTATTGGAGCGGCGAGAAGAAAGGCGACCTCGTACGCGGCTCGTTCGTCAAAGCGACAGCAAACCCGGGAGGCCGTACAGCTCGAGCACATGGCGATATTCGTTTAAGCACGTACACTGTGGTTCCTGCATTTATGAGCAAGCCTTGGCGCAACTAGTGTGTGCGTCGACAGCCATGCCGCAGTACCGCGCGCACGCAGGGACCCCAAGCAATCCATACGTTGCGAAGATGGGAGGCGTGTGGATGTGTCGTTGGCGTGTGGATGTGTCGAGGTGCACTGGGAGGAGTAAGACGACGGGGCAGAATGAGTAATTGTTTTCAAGGACACGTGACAAGAAAAAAGGGCTTTGGAAAGTGCGAGAGTTATATTGGGGTGCCACGTTTTCTTTCTCTTTTTTTCAGACAACTCTCGCCCTCTCTCTTTTTACCACTTCTTTTTGTATGTTGTACATCGGACGGAAGCTACGAAGTTTGATGTGCCCCCATGCACACGTTCAGTTCGCTTGCTAAACTTGCTTCTGTGTCTGCTGCGCGAATCTGCGTCGAATGAGCTACCACATCACATGCATTTCGCTGAAGCGCCAGTCGAACACGATCCTCACCTACTTCCCGAAAAAGAGTCCGTGTTCAGATTCAAGAGATGCAGCGACAGCACCGGAATGCCCGATTGCGGCCAAAAAGGAAGCGATGACTCAGCACTTACCGCCTTCAGATGCGTCAATCGATCAGTCACTTATCACTGAAGATACTTCAGTCGCCGAACCTGTGCACCCGAATGACATGGCAGAACGGTAAGCCTGGCTACAGTGCAGCTGCATTGAGCTGCACGTATATACTGTTTATAATCAATGCCACAAAGCTTATAGTAAATATTTACGATGCACTTTCAGATTTGTAGTTTGGCGAGGCTTGAAGGAAGTATAATATAGGATGTTCTGCTCACATTGTGCACAACATTCTCAGTTGCAGAGTTCTTTAATTGCTAAAGTTGCCAATGGGGCTTGTTTGTATGACATTTCTTGATTACTGTGGTAATCGGGCACAAGACACAATAAATGGGACACAAGAAAGGCACACGGCGCCGGGTGTCCTCGTGTGCCTTTCTTGCGTCCCATTTGTTTGCGCTAACATAGTAATAATTTTTTTAACAGCAATGCGCGACCGCCAGCAGGCCGGCACGTCAGCACCCTTATCACTACCTGGAGCTGAAAAACTAGCAAAAATAAGTATTTGGCAGGCATCTTTGTTGGAACTATATTACGCGTTGGTTTATTCAATTTGCCATTTATTTTCTCCGTGCGCTGCTTCACTGAACAGTTTCTTGGCCCTCTCAAGTTTTTCAAGATCTTGCTGTAAAATGCTGAAAGATCATCATCATCATCACATTTGATATTATTATTATTATTATTATTATTATTATTATTAGCAGTAGTAGTAGTATTGTTATTACTATTTGTATTCTCATATTTTCTTTGTCGTTGCAATCCTCCAGCCTAAACAACGAAATGGCGTATTATGCAATGTGCCTGCACCCCCCCCCCCCATCCCACACTCCTGTAGGCTTCTAAGAATTTCAACCCCCCCCCCCCCCTGAGAGAATTCCTGGGTGCGCTACTGCCGTGCAGTCGAGTTTACCCGTGTGACTGCAGCGCCAGAACGCACAGCCTAGCGGATAAAAAAAACAACTTTGAGACGGGGCTGGTCAAAATGGAACGCGATGCGCGTGTCTCCCTCCCTGCATTAGTTGGCGTATTGTGACCGGGCTACACGGGGGACGCGTTCGCGCGTCTGTTTTCTGCGCGCCACTAACGGCCAATGTCAGCGAACATGGGACGGCCCAGTGCGAGCAACGCAGCTCCCTCTGGTCAGTGGACGGTGCCTATACTATAACGCGGTCTAGAGGGAAGCATTAGCAGACGCTGCTGATATACATGAAAAACACAGACGCATATACGTTTTAAAATGCTACTCCGGGATTCAGCCCCGGTACCAACACCTTTCCGGATCCCTCGCTCTACCATAGCAGTATCAGTCACTCTAGGTAATAGTTCCTCCTCCTTTTGCAGAGTTGACATGCCATACTGTGTGCCAGGTTCCGAGTTGTTCGTTAAATGATTCTCGCCCTGGTATATCTGCAAGCCTCCTTGTTTGATTCGGATCACGGTGTAAGAAAAATAATTTAGGTGTGGACACTCTCCGCCCGCCGCGAAGGAGAGCGCGTCCAGATAATGTTCGCCTTTAATACATGCGCCGGCCGCAGTTTCGTGGGGGGCGCTGCGACATGGGGGCTTACGAAACCTATTGCGACGAGGCGAACGCGCGTTTTTCTTCTTTTTTTTTTACCTCATTGCATTTTTTCACGGCGAGTTTTCATACGGCCACGGTGTAAACGGCGCACCCGACGCACATAGCGTCCCTAACAGCGTTGCGTACGTAAAAGCGCGGCGTCTTGCTTAGAGCGCGTGAGCAGTCTTTCTGCTCGCTGACTTCTCACGTGCGCAACGCCGTCCAAACCGCTCTTTTCGCCCGCGGCCTCGCCGTCACGTGACCCTCCGCTTCCGGTTGGGAGAGGCCGCGGGCGGCCCAGGGAGGGAGGGCGCGAGAAATCCCGAAAACATTTTCACGGGCCGCCCGTACCGGCCCTCGACGGCGGCCCGCGCGCTCGCGGGGGTGGTATGTCAACAAAACCGGGTTTTTATCATCATCTTTTGGCAGCTGAGCACGCCGGCGGCTATTCGAACATGTGTTTCTGTTTGAAAACAAGCACGCGGGATCATTCGCGTCGTTTTTGCGGCCCAGTACTCGTTCTACCGTGCTTGTGTAAAGATGGCTACGTGGAGCGAGGATGCTACGTTATACATTCTCCCATTGGTGGAGCAGTTCCCGACAATTTTGAACGAATATATCTGCAGATCCTCGTCGTCCTCAACCGATAGCGCGAGCGCCATAGCCGCCAGGGATTTCTTTCGCGCAACCTCCATGTTCAAACTGAGAACTTCCGTAGCGGTACGTTCTTTCCTCTTAGCTTTCGTGTTGTCACCTGGTATCAATTGGGTCTTTCGCGCGTCTCGCGCGGTTCTTCTCAGTGCATTTCTTTCCGTCACGGCATTTTTTTCTTGTTCACATGCGAAGCGCTCCCGACTTTCGCCTGTGGGCAGTGCCTTTTCCAATTTTCCGGCGCTTCCTATCCTCTTTTGTCTAGCTCCGTAGCCTTCGCTGCTCTCCCCTCCCCCTATTGTGACCTTTGTCAGCGACTAACCACACGCCAACCCTTTGACTGACGCCACCAACCTCTTGGGAAGCCACACACCGTGCTTTGCCCGCTTTTACACGCGTTTGTTGATGTTGTTCGTTTCCTTAGTTTGTCAATTTTTTTTGTACAATCACTCCTGGCTTTATTTGTTTGTTTCTTTTGCAAAATAGGCTTTCTGTTTCTGCCAGCTCTGTGTGTACTGCGCGAATAGACAGACGGCTGAGCGGAGCCTGGGGTCTTGAGGCGTGTGAGAGGCACGCGCACCGCGTGTGAAAGTCACTGTCGCAGCGTCGCCGGCCCACCAAGCTGCGGCGAGAGGCTTGAACTAGCCTCGGCCCACGCATCTCCCTCTCGTTTTGGTCCTCGCGTGTGTACGGCGCAAGCGGCCGGGCCCCTCGCGGCCCCGGCGTCACGTGACTCAGCCGCCCGCGGCGGGCGGCAGTTTGGCCCGTCGTCTGGATAGACGTCAGACTCTGCCCAGGCGGCGCTGCGAAAAACACCGCCACCAGCGCCCTCATCGTAGCCCTGGCCCTAACTGGGTAGTGCAAAGAGAGCCGCCCGCAAGCGAATGTGCATAGGCCGCAATATAACCCTCCTCTTTCGTTGGTGTCGAGGCGCGGTTTCCTGAAAATCAAGGACCTGGAAAGCTTCTTCCGCCAATCCACGCTTCAGAAACAAAGGAAGCTGATCAAAGCGAACTGCGAGTACAACAAAATAAGTTTTAGTTATCCCCGCGCGCTGCAACTCGCAAGTACAAGCGAGCATCACACGACACCGAGTTCGAGGCAAGCCCTCCGACATCCGTTCTCTAGAGCCTAAATGCGTTAAAATCGGGTATATACGCATTCCACAGCGATAAAGTACCTGCATACACGATCAATTTACTTAGCTATGCATCTTACGATCAGTGGTACAAAACTCGGTTCATCAGGGCGAATGGCCCCGGCTATTTTCGCCTTTTCAGTTGCATTCTCCCTTAATTCATCTCTCGCTTCCTGTGCATTGGAGTGTTTTATTACGCATCCTCAAATGGTCTCTTGATGGTCGTCTTCAGTTTGTATGTACTGCAAATGGGGATACGTGCGTGTCCACTTTCGCGGGGTACAACCAAAGGCAAAACCGTGGCCTCCGAGATAGCTACGGCAACAGCGGAGGACACGGGCGAAACAAACCTGAAGGGGGTCACGACCAACATTCTGCGATTTACTTGTATGACGCACGTGGTGTTAGCTAGTTAGAACCAGAACTCTGAGCCTTCAAAACGTACATACGTCTGCGATGCTGTGTTGTGACGACCAACTCGTCGCGGTGTGCGTATCACGCGTCTCCAGTCTGCCTCTAGCTGCTCACTTCGTGTTACACGACAAGCACCGCGGTCAGAGCCTCTGCTGAGCTTCATAGTCAAGGTTACCACGGTTTTGCATCAGGGGCTACGCAAAACAACAGCAGAGCCACACATTCATGCCACCGGCTGTGGAGAACGCGGGTACTTCGCATACCGAACACGCTCGCAACGGCCCGTATCCAGCGCTCTCGCCTTTCTTCTTCGTACGACAACTATGGAAATCGGTAAAACTGAACGTTGTTATTCAGTCTTTTACGTCCGTGGCAATTCACAACGCAACAGTACGTCTTTTGCGGAGTTTCTTCGTAGCGTGCGGAGGGCTCTCGTCTGCTGCTGTTTTCGCCGTCGTTCAGGCGAATTATCCAGCAAGCACTTCACGACGGTTCGGTGGCGCGTCCGACTAGCGGACAGCAATTCACAGCTCTCGTTCTGAGTGCTAAATGCGCAAACACACGCGATATTAAGCTCAATCGTTGTTTCGCACTCGCTAGTTGCACCTGGTCCCATAGCAAACTATGCGAGAGAGTCGGTCTATGCACTACTCAATACTTCTTCGACAGGTGGCGCCACACATCTTGGAAACTCCAGAGTCTGACGTCTATGCACCATTACGGACGCTACGCACGCAGCTCGTCTTCTATAGTACATGCGCCGGCCACGGTTGCGTGGGAGGCGCTGCGACATGGGGGCCGAGAGGAGGAAAGAGGCGAACATTATGTGGACGCGCCGTCGGGCGGAGTGTCCACACCTAAATTATTTTTCTTACACCGTGATTCGGATGCTATAGAATGACCGCGCACAAAGGCGTTGTTGCGGTGTTTCAGTGCCGGACGAGGATGTGTTTCTCGTAAACTGAGAAGTTCTCTTTTCCGAGAAATTTGTATAGACTTTCTCGCAGCTTAGTGCTGCAAAATTATGCATGACAGTTTATCCCTTTATGACGGTAACAATCCCACCTGGACTTGAATGTATTGTTTATTCTTTACCAAGCTTCTTAACGTGGAAGTATACGTTTGACCCATGCGCCAGTCGTCACGTAAGGTGCCCTGTGCCCCGCCACGTGTAATTTTTCCAGTACACTTAATTGCAATTAGTGCCAGCTCTATGTGTGCCAGCTTCAATCAAATTGACGTGGATGAAGATAACTTACGAAATGTAAAAACGTACATACGTGTGCGTTTGTGTGAATGTGTGCGAACACACGAGTACGCATGCGTGGGAATGGTGACGTTAAGGCGCGCGGTTGTAGATCATGCTGAGATGTGCACGTTGCTTTTTCGGTGAGCCTTCCTAGCAGGGCCATAAAACAAAAGAACCCTGTGTCCATGTGAAGACGTGGTGAAGGCGGTAATACCTTTCCTCTACGCAACACACAGGTGCAATTCGATTGTTGGACGCGCGGGCGGCGCTCAGGAGGTGTCCCTGGGTACCCACTGCCTCTACCAGGGTACAATTGCACACGAGCTGATGCACGCGGCAGGATTTGACCACGAACATTCACGTTCCGACAGGGACGAATACATTGACGTCTTCACAAAGAACGTGGAACCAGGTAAGCACAGCGACGCGGATTAAGATCGGGGGGGCTCTTGCATATTCTCCCTTGGGAGACATATGGCCCGCTATTACAGTACAAAGGAAGATAAGCTGCTGTAAAGCTATAGATAGAGGGCCCCTAAACAACCTCCGATAATTTATTTAGCATTAAAGTAAACGCGAGCATCGATTTCAGAATGCCGTCACGCATAGGCGTGCGCACAGGGGGGCAGGGGGGGGGGCGTCCGCCCCCCCTAATCATCCAAGAAGGGGGGCGCAAAATCTGCCCCATACATTGACCTTTCTAGTCACCTAAGAGGGGGGGGCGCAGAATCTGCCCCATACATGGACTTAGTAGGGTGGGGGGAGCTGCGATGAACCTTCGCCCCCCCTAATGGGGAGCCCTGCGCACGCCTTTGCCGTCACGATCGACAATGCCAAACACGGCAGTGTTACGAGCCGCTGGCGCGCCACAATTTTCAAGATAAATATCTTGTCCTTTCCGGGCGCTTCGGTATCCCCAGCGTTGTCATGACGTCACCATTCACGTCTGGTCCGGTCATCCACAAAAACTTATGGCAGTTCCACTACTGTGAAATCTGAGGAAGTGCGTAGCACCGGCACCCAGCGATTCCCGCTCGTAGAGTTCCCACTGCTACGTTTACCAAAGCGTCGATGTCGCCAATGTGTAAGGTAAGCATGTCGGGTTTCTCCGGCACGAGTAGAATCTTGTTAGGGAGATTCGCAAACTCTGTGTGCGACATATGCGCTACCTTTCGCTTTGCTTTATCGACTTCCTGCTTGTTACGGCAGTTGAGATACGTGTCATCTGCAGCGAATTCCGTCAAGCTGTCAGATGTAGCAGCGCAGCGCCCGCCGCGCCCGCTAAGCGCAGAGGTAGGGGCAATCGCTCGCTCGGTGAGGCGGTGGCGCCCTCTCTTGCACGACACCGGAGTCAGTTGCATGTTTCCGAAACGTTTCTAGCAATTTTAAGTGAATTATTGTGATTACTTCTTGGTTATTTCTGTTCATTATATTATTTTAGACCTTGCTCGTTCACTTTAATCCGGTTTTGAATATTGATGGCCTTGTTATGGCCTGTATTAAACGCTTTAATGCGAGCGTGATCCCGCCGCATGAGGTGTATGGATGGATGACAGGCCGAGCTCCTAAAGTGCTGCGTACTTACAAGAACCTCTTTGTCTGCTCACGGGTACGCTTGCTCGCCGCTCTTTCTCCTAACAAGGCGAGGAGGAGAACTCAGCCAGGAGGAGAGGTGAGCCGATGAATGGAGCGTAGCGAAAGAAAGAGCGAATCGACCGAGAGCCTCTTTTGAATCATCAAATGCGCGCAATTTCGCTATTACGGCACCGTCCCGAAAAATTATCGCGGCTACTTGTTTGTTGAAGACTCGTGCACAAATGCAACACCACAAACAAATTTCTACCTCTGTAGGGTAATAATAATTGTTGGGGTTTAACGTCCCAAAACCACGACATGATTATGGGAGACGCCGTAGTAGAGGGCTTCGGCAATTTTGACCAGCTGGGGTTCTTTAACGTGCACCTACATCTTCGCCTCCATCGAAAATCCACCTCTAGCATCTTCGCCTTCATCGAAAATGCGGCCGCCGCGGCCGGGATTCAATCCCGCGACCTGCGGGTCAGCAGTCGAGCACCTTAACCACTAGACCACCGTGGCGGGTGATCTCTGTGGGGTTAAGGGCCCCTTAAAAGACAAATGAAGGGGCTCTGAAACCTCCTGGAGGTCGAAATTTAGTTGTGGTGTTGCAGTTGCTCGATTGTGTTCTTTCTTTCTCTACGCTTCGTTCCCTCTGGCCGAGTGCTCCTCCTCGCCGTGTGAGCAGGAAGAGCGGCGAGCGCGCGTACCAACGAGCAAACAGGTTCTTTTAAAGACGATAATCTTTTTATTGGGGAACTTAAACGCAGAAATTTTGGTCTGTCTGTCTCTTTGTCTTTCTGTTTGTCACCCGATTCAGCCACCCCGCCAAAGTTGAACCACTTGCTTACCGCCCACCCATCTTGAAGTGGTATGGCTGTTCATACTTGTGAACGTTGTCGATCAAAAAGTAAATATTACGCATATCTGAGGCGCAACATCACTAGGTAGGTATTAGGTGGTGTGTTCCTTTAATAGAAAATGCATAGATACGTAATTCTAAAGACCCTAGTTTCTTACGCTGCGCTGAAAATGCGGCTGCGCTGAAAATGCGACGCGCCAACGAAAGCCCTTTGCCACGGAGGAAGGAAAGAACTTTCCTCCTCCGCGCCCTCTGCACAAGCTCGTTTCCCGACGTATTGCCAGATGGCGCCCATATCCCACGCAGCGCTCTATCGTCTTTCGACGACATTTGCAGGCGAAGCACGAAGGTACGCGGCCAATTTTTTTGTGGATGACATGACCAGACGCAAATATTGATGCCATTGCCAACGTTGAGGAACTCGATGAGCACGTTTACTTGAAATGTTAAGGAATTATCGGGAGGTGGTTTAGGGGCCTTCGTTGACATATTGGGCTATTAAAGGCCAACTCCGGCGATTTTTTGGCCGTGTCAAAGTAATGGTGCTTTTATGTTCCTGAGACGCTCCTGTTACGGGCCCGATAGCAGAAGTACTCGTCAAATTGGAGAATAATTTTAAATAAGCAAGAAAGCGCAACACCGAAACCCAACCGAGTGTACTGTCAACGTATGACGTATACGTTGTTACGAACGAACCGGTAGTCGTGCAAGCCTGCCGGTCACGCCTGCGCGGAGTATGAAAACTGTGACAGCCGGGACGAGCAGGCGCACAGTGGAGAGGTGAGCACGCCGCACATCGGCTGTAATGTCTGCGACTGACAGTGCCGCGTCTGATAATGACATTGTCTCGGCCAGCACAGCAGACGCTCGCTGTAGCGGCCGAAGTTAGCGGCGCCCTCGGCTGCGTCACTTCCGCCGCCTTCCCAATACTGACGTCACAGACGCAATGTTGCCAATAATTGTGGGAAGCCAGGAGGGCGTTTGCAGACAATCTTTAATATTCATTTGCAAACAATCTGCGCATGTCTTAAGCCTGTAATTTGGCATAAATGATGGAAACGTGCAAAGGAACGCACCCAGCGAATTTCATTGAGATCCATCGACCTCGAAAAATCGCCGGAGTTGGCCTTTAAAGGGATACGGAACGGTAACTTTGCGGGCGGTGTTTTGTAGCTAAAAATGACAAATACAACAAAGTGATCTGGAAAAAAGGACGAGAAACGTCTTTTTTCAGCGATTTTCGGTTGTGCCTGGCGCATCAACGGCCGCCGGTAGCAGGTGCAATACGTCATCACACCCCGCGCGCACGCGGCCGTATCAGCCGCGTGGGCCGCGGTGCCTGTTCATTGCTGTCGGCGCCACTCGCTTGCAGTTGTTGTACTACGTCTGAAACGTCGGGCAAACTTATCTCTTTGTATGACACATGCTTTCCCGCAGAGCCGTATATTCCCTTTGGCTCTGCTTTCCCGCGGTCCGTCTTCGGTATTGAAGCGTTCGTCGTGGCAGATGGAGACGTTTAGCTACTGCTGCGCTGAAGGCTGTCATAACAGGATCGTCGGTCGCGATACACCGTCGCATGCGTTTCCTAGAGATGACAAGGGTAGACTGTGGATACGTGCTGCTCAGCCATCAGGCCAAACCTGGACTCATGTAAAAATTGAGTTCATTTGCTAGCTCGGAACACTTTGTCGGTTCCCTTAGCTACGTCTGAAAAAAGAGGAACAGCAAAAGCACGGGATCTTGGCGCCATCTAGCTGCAATGCAGGCAATGCGAGGCTTGCTTTGGAATATTGCGTGCTCTCCATTGTGACGAAGCCCAACTGAATTCAATTAATTCAACCTGCGAAGGGCTTGTGATAGCGTGGATGTGACAGTAGCTGCCGTATGCGCAGAGCTATGGAACGGCTGAGAAACTCCATACATGCGGTGCCTCGTCGCGCAAAAAACGAACTGAGCAGAGGTCGAACGCCTACCGCACAGCTAAACACAAAGCGACGAACTACTATGCCTCGACTCAGCCGCAATAACCGCCTTTCTGCCTCCGCGAAGCTGATAAGACAACGCATTTTACATCCTCCGTAACATTAATTTATCTACTCTTGCCTCTGCACGCTGGACCATGTTGCTGGCCCGGAATGCTTGACTGGCACGTCTGCGGTCCACATCATCAGAGGTGAATTCATCGTTGGTAAAGGGACCACGACATGAATCCATACTGTGTCGCATAAAGGAGTCATGACGTCACGGCTTCCAACTCACGTTGGCCGAGTGGCTTGGAGCATGGTCACAAAAACGTAGAAAATAAGACGACCCGCTGAATAGTTCGATAAGGGACTACTTTTCGATGTAATCGCGCAGTGAGAATTCAGTGTCAGCATTGTGGCAAAATGTTCGGATTTTGCTTCAGTATCCCTTTAAAAGGCATATCGGGGTGCATTCTGCCTGTTTTGGCGTAAAAATATTTGATTTCGGGACAGGACTATATTTGGACTATTTGTTACCATTCTGCAGTGGAACGTGGAACTTGCGTTTAGCGATAATAATAGCACTCCGCTGTTGTACAGGCATTTAGATTATTTAGGCTGTATAGCCTATCGCCTCCACGAATGCGCACTGTTTGTATGTGGCCCACAGCGCTAAGATCTTTGGATTGCAGCATATTCTCCTGTCAGACAAGCCGGGAGAGGAGTTCGCACGGCAGTACTTGCCGCACTTGCTTTGATTGTTTCGATTATCGGCGGGAGTGCTATCGTTACGGCTGCTGAAGGCACATTTGTTGGTCCCTGTAGGCCTCTGCACCCCTCCCCCTTTTCTATGCACTGAAAAACCTACAAGAAAAAAATTCGGCAGATCCCACGTACCGGGGCAATTGATGTTATGCGAAGCATAACATCGTTTGCGTAACTTTTACACCGTAATTTTTAGAGCGTAATAATTACAGCGTGACTTTTACAGCGTAATTTTTTACATTGAGCGAAACGTTACGAAATGACGCTAAAGATATGTGCAAATAGTACACGCACACACATATGTTGAAGAGTCGGACATGTGTTATATAACCAGTTGTTTACAGTTGCGCAACGATGCCGACAACAACATGGGTATTAACAACACCAGACGCTATAAGCTGATATGTAGTGCTTATACTTGTCCGTTATGATGGAGAAGGTGTGGAAGAATGTGTGGAAGGTGTTCTTGAGAGTTCGCAGGAAGATGGCGGTGAGCGGAATGTCTGTTATTGTAACTGATGTGCGCAACACAGGCCTCGCCAATTCCGCTGCGAAGTGGGATGAGGCCTACGTTGGAGTTGCGCATCGCCGTGTTCTTAAAAGTGCCCACGCCTCCGCAACCTGCGATGAAGGCGCTCGCTGTGGACGACACAGTGGGCTCATCGCTCGAGGTTTCAGAAAGTGCTAACACGCCAGTTTCTATGAGCAGTGCACATGCGCGTGCACAGACTCTACGTTGAGAGCGGCGAGCCTGAGGTGATTGTTGTGGTTGTGGCATCGAATGAAGGTGGTAGCCCGGTCCAATACAATGTCTAGAGGCCTGTTTACTTGCCGGGTCATGTCGTCGACAGACTGCATGTCGATAGAGCCGGCGGCACGTAGGGACCTGAAGGCACCTTTTGCTTTGGCGAGGTATAGGCCGTCGAGGCTGGTAGCCCTGGAAAGTGATACGTAGACCAACTTGAGCGGTTGGCGGTTACTGTATCCGTTGACTACCGGGCGTATGTGGCCCTTTGTGACTTACATATATTTATGGCATTTGCTTGCGCAAGGGGAAGCTGTGTCCTCTTACGCTAGATATTTTTCTGGCGTATATCGTGTTTGCGGTGGATCGCATTACCACGGAGACCCATTTTAATCCTATTGAGGGGTGTGCGGTAGTGGTGTGCTTCGTCCTGGCTTGGATGATAATGCCTACCGTGGGCTTTGGAAATACAAGCCCCAGTCGCACGAGGTTGCCGTGTTTGTCACGCTCGATGTATCACAAGGGGTGCATGTTTTCACTGATGCGTCTATCGCTTACGTCGATGTTGGCAGTGATCATGTACGGCTTGCCGATGCTCAGGCATTCTGAGCCCGGCAGTCCAACCATGTCGCTCGCGTTCATCTTGGAGACCTTCATCAGGGCATCCCTGCGTACTTGCTCGTTTTCATAGCCAGCTACGTTAGCGCATGCGGGATGACATAACACGTTGTCCGCAGCGTCGAGGCAACGTGCGTTATAGCGGTCGACGTCCGCATTGCTGTAGCATAGCCGTATGCCGTCGGGGCACTTAGCGGCGGCTTCTTCGCGTGTCACAAAGCGGCTCTCAATCAATCTGACGTCATATTCGGTCCGCATAAGGCCATCGCCTAGCCTCATAAGAAATGAAGAGAACACTGCGTCATTCTTGCGGACCACGTGGATGAGTCGATGGCTGTCCAGCGTTTTTTAGGGGAGTTCTGCTTTCAGCTGCCTTACTTGCCTTACTTTTCAATATGTATGCTCGCGGTTACTTTGTTGATTGAGACTGTGAATAGCCTGAGGCACATACCTGCATAACATGAACTGTGGTATGCGGGTATGTGCCACACGTGACTGAGGGAAAGGATTTCATGGCGTACGCGACAAGCGTTTTGCGTTATTCATGTCATGACCAGTGAATCGTGTTCGTCATACACTGATCCCCTGCTATGCCAATTTTGGTTTATTACATGTTATGGAGACGACCAGGAGAGCGCCGAGACGTAGGCGGCTCGATAGATAGATAGATAGATAGATAGATAGATAGATAGATAGATAGATAGATAGATAGAAACGGTTAAAATGACCGATGTTCGCTAAGAAATGCTTCGCATTTAAAGACCCATGCTTTATAAGTATGAGTAAAGCCTGGATGGCATAAAACGTAGATTTGGCGAAAGCAGCTTGAGTTCGTTAGTACATAGAGGTAAAATAACGTGAGGTTGAGACAGGAAGAGATGAAACCAGACAACAGTAACTTTCTCTTTTAACATATGTTTATTTAGAGCAGTAAAGACCTATATACATGCGTGAATCGACAGTGACCGCGCATTTAATACAGCTGTAATCACAAAATTGTTTAATATCGCCCCGAAGAAACACATGTTTTTTCAGATAGGCGGACGGATGGCATGCTGACGCATCGTGTGCTCAGTCCGCCCTCCTTCTGGGCTTCAGCCAACTTCCGTATTTGTTTTCTTTATTTTCGACGATTACATCTCTTTCCTCAAACTGCGGCTGATATCCGCACGAGGTGCAGTGAGTGGCAAAAGCGCCGTCCCGTGATTTGCGTACGTTACCGTGTAGGAACACAAGCAGAAACGTGTACAGGGGCCGTATTCTGAGACGATCATATTCTGCCACATTGTCTATAACTTTTGTGTGACGTAGAATCTGGAGTGTCCTACGACTGCAGCGACTATTTGGCCGCCTTCCCTCAAGCAGGCGCAGTCAACGCCCACTGAAAGCGACATTATGGCGATATTTACAACTCGGAAAACGGCCCCTAACCGAAGTGTATGAAGACTTCCATCGCTGATACGCGCATAGACGCTTCATATCATTCCATTATCTTGACCTCGTTTTGTCATGCATTCCCAATCTTTCTGTCGCAGAAAACGTGGAACAGTTCGAGAAGCTCGCGCCTTGGAAGAACAGGCTGCTGACGCCCTTCGACATGGACTCGATCATGCTATACGGCTCGGCGACGTTTGCCCGAAAGCCAGGCCTGGTCACCATGTTGGCCAAGGACGGCAGCCGCCTCAAAGAAGTTCACCAGAAGCGGGGATTGAGCGCTAGCGATGTGCGCAGGATAAACATGCTGTATCAATGCAAAAATAAAAAGATTTAGCAGCTGCACTGTATCTTCTATAGCTTCTGTTTTAGGCGATGCGGCACGGTCAAGTCATACAAGACAGAGGCTGCGTCGCTCGAGCCGCAACTGCGAATTTTGAACCATAATGGCGTGGTGGCGCGCGCGCTATATCGACAGTCATCAGTAGACGGCTCGTCCCGTGCTCTCATCGCTCACTTCGCGTTGAGACAACAGACGTCACGAAAATCGCTTCACTCCATGGAGTGGCCGTATCCGCTTACACCAGTCTTTTGTAGAGTTACGCCAGGTCGGATGCAGAAGGGTTAGCTGCTAGCCTTTCTTCACATAACATTCCAATTTCTTGCTCTCGCATTCATTTCTTCGTCATTGCGGCAAAACTATTATTTTTTGTTCTTTCCTTACTGTACAACACCTTATCCAGATAACTCGCCACGGTGGTCTAGTGATTAGGTGCTCGACTGCAGACCAGAAGGTCGCGGCATCGAATCCCGGCCGCAGCGGCTGCGTTTCCGATCGAAGCGAGAATGCTTGAGGCCCGTGCACATAGATTTTAGGTGCACGTTAAAGAACCCCAGGTGGTCGAAATTTTATGAGCCCTCCACTACGGCGCCTCTCATAATCATATCGTGCTTTTGGGATGTTAAACCCCAGCAATTATTACACCTTATCGAGACATCATCATCATCATCGGCCTGACTGCGTCTACTGCAGGGCAAAGGCCTCTCCCATGTTTCGCCAATCAACCCGGTTCAGTGCTTTGTTACGACTCGGGTCTCACGGGTCACGTCAACGGTAGCTGGCCCCCGCCGGAGGTCTATTTATATAGATGCATGATGAGAGGTACAAAGAGAGAGACCTTGTTACAAGTCTTTGGCTTATAAAGCCCCAAGTCAGACATCCCTGAGGCACTCAAAACCAGTGTCCGCAGCTCCCGCCAATCTGGTGACTTGCCGTCCTGGCGTCCGGCCTCCAGAAAGGAACGCGTTAAGTCACACAATACACTCGTATGTCGAGAAGTCCAATTGGGGAACACCAGTGCAACACACAACTCACGTGCCACGCCCCGACGACTCCAGTCCTGAACGTCAGCGAGGAGGAAGTTATAAAGGGGAGAGGGGAGGTGTCGTTGACTTCGGGGAAGATTGACAGCTTACTTGAGCATGTGCAAACCTTTATGCCTGCGCTCGGGTAAAATAATGTAGTGGGTTGGTGAGAAACCCTTCCCGAGCTGCTACCCCATGCCGACAACAAAGGCAGAAAAGGGTGTCGGAGATTGCCCCGATGTCTTGCTCGGAACCCATCTACGGCGGCATTCCACACTTGCTGGACCCAGCAGGCGTAAGCATTCTCCAGAAAAATGCAGCGCTCTGTGCCTCCGTCCAAGTGCCGACCTATGGGGAAACCCTCTGACTGACAGGCCTGCCTGCTAGATGCCTACGTGCTAGATCTTACCTACGTAGGCATCTTACAGGCCTACGTGCTAGGTCTTACCTACGTGCTAGATGCCCTGCCCATGGCATCAACACCCACAAATGGGTGTTAATGGCACCTTAGTCTCTTGTTCTTAATTTTAATTAGATGCCATTAAGAACCATTTGTTCCCTGACCCACTCTGCTGTCTTTTGGTACCTTAAGGTTACACCTATTATTTTTCTTTCTACGGCTCGCTGCGTCGTCCTCAATTTAAGTTGAACCCTCTTAGCAAGCCTCCAGGTTCGTGCTCCGTGGGTAAGTACCGGTAAGATGCAGCTGTTGTATACCTTCCTCTTGAGGGATAGTGGTAGATTACCATTCATGGATTTGGGAATGCTTGTGAAATGCGCTA
Organism: Rhipicephalus sanguineus; assembly: GCF_013339695.2. NCBI lineage: Eukaryota > Metazoa > Arthropoda > Arachnida > Ixodida > Ixodidae > Rhipicephalus > Rhipicephalus sanguineus. Next base: position 150,757,248 of record NC_051185.1, read on the forward strand.
CACCCCATTCTTATTGCCACGCCAACTTCTTGTCTTGTTTTGATGTATTCGGATTTGACCGGCAGGGACGGTTATCAACGCTCGACGCTGTCCACGAAGTAGTGTTCTAGAAGCGTCGCGATTGTAGTAGATCGGTTTGTTAAGATTGCACCCCGCACGCGAATGTTCCAGTTTTGTCTAGAGATAACGCCGCCACCAGCGATATTGCTGGAAAGTTCGATAGCGCCTGTATAAAAGCCGACGCGCTTGATCGCTTGTCAGTTGATCGACGGACGACGCCCTGTTCGCCGCTATCATTGTACAGCGTGCATTGCTGTAGTTCTAGTTCTCATTTTCCGGCCACATGTTCGGCCAAATAAACAGTTTCATCCTACAAACGCCGACTGCTGTGTTCGTCGACGTCACGACCACGTGACATCTGGTGGAGGTGCTGCTTCTTCCATGATCCGGACGCCCCCGCGAAGCGCTGACCCAAGCCCAAGCCGCGAGGAGGACGACGGCAAAGAAAACCCGGATCGTCGAACAAGCCGCAGGCAGAAGGGACTGCAGCCAGAGTACGGGCTCCTTCCCGAAAACAAAAGGCAGCCCCAGGTCCCAACACGGACCCCAGCGACCATTACCGACCCCGTGCAGCCTGCGCCGATACTTCTCCGGCAGCCCAAGGAGCCGCCAACTTTCCGCGGGTCGTCATTCGAAGACCCGGAAACCTGGCTCGAGACGTTCGAAAGGGTCTCAGCGTTCAACAACTGGGACTCCGAGGACAAGCTGCGCCACGTCTACTTTTACCTGGAAGATGCAGCAAGGACCTGGTTCGAGAATCGGGAGTCCACTCTTCGAACCTGGGACGCCTTTCGCAGCGCTTTCCTGGAGACGTTCACAAGCGTCGTCCGAAAGGAAAGGGCCGCAGCCTTGCTGGAGACACGGGTCCAACTTCCAAATGAAAGCGTGGCCATCTTTGCAGAGGAAATGACCCGGCTATTTCGCCACGCTGACCCTGCCATGCCCGAGGACAAGAAAGTCCGCTTCCTCATGCGAGGAGTAAAGGAACAGCTCTTCGCTGGACTTATGAGGAATCCGCCGAATACCGTCGAAGAATTTGTCTCCGAAGCAACAACAATCGAGAAACGCTTGAGATGCGAACACGGCAATACAACCGCAAATTCTCGACCACAAGCTACGCCGACGTTCAAGCACTAGGATCCGCCGGCCTGCGTGAGACGATTCGAGCAATCGTGCAAGAGGAGCTGCGAAAAATTCTACCTTCGTCGCAACCTCAAGTGGATTCCATCGCCGACGTCGTGCGCCAGGAGATCCAGCATTCACTCGGTGCGCCTCAGCTATCAGAGCCGCAGCCGCAAGCTATGAGCTATGCTGCTGCAGCCCGCCGTCATGCTCCTCCTCCACGCCCACGCCAAGACGACACACCGCCACAGTACCGTCGCCAGACGCCGCCAGCGACGCCCTACCGTCCACCTGTCGGCCAGACGCCGCCGCCGCCGCCACCGACGCCCTACCGCCCACCTGTCGGCCAGCGCTACACCCCGAGGAAGACCGATGTGTGGCGTGCCCCTGACAACCGCCCGCTCTGCTACCACTGCGGGGAGGCCGGCCACACGTACCGCCGCTGCCAGTACCGTCAGATGGGGCTACGCGGATTCCCCGTCAACGCGCCGCGCCCGCAGCCAGGCGAACGGCCTCGCGACATCGACGACTACCTCACAGGCACACAGTGGCAAGAACGACGACCTTCCCGCTCACCGTCGCCCGGCCGCTACATGTCACCGCACCGCCGGCAGTACACTGGCCCAAACCGCGGCCGGTCGCCTAGCCCGTATCCGGAAAACTAAGGGCTGCTGAACGACGAAATGCTGAAGATCCTCCGCCGTCGACGACGACACCGCGACGAAGTTCCGAGCCCCCGCCGCACGCCGAAAGACGTCGACGTCCCGAAGACGAAACTTTACGACCGGAAGCAGACCTGACGACGCAACGCGGAAGCAGCGGTGCAAACCGACGTAGCCGTGACCCGACGCCGCGACGTAACCGCAACGCAAGACGGCGGACTAGCGACCCTCGACGTTCTGATCGACGGCCACAACGTCACCGCTCTCGTTGATACTGGAGCCGACTATTCCGTCATCGGTGGGCCGTTCGCAGCAAAGTTGAAGAAAGTTAGGACTGCTTGGGAAGGCCCGAGATCCGTACCGCTGGAGGCCATCTAATAACGCCGATTGGTGTCTGCACGGCGAGAGTCACTATCAACAACCGGACTTATCCTGCGAGCTTTGTAATCCTACAAAACTGCTCCAGGGATGTGATACTTGGAATGGACTTCCTAAGTGACCACGGCGCCGTCATCGACTTAAGAACCAAGTCGATAACCCTGTCGTCGGAGAAAGCGACACCACCGGATACGAACCCATGTCAACATGCCCTGAACGTGCTCGAGGATCAAGTCACCATTCCTCCTAGATCCAGCATCATAATTCCCGTCGGCACCGAAACGGCTGAATGCATCGAAGGTGTCATCGAGAGCGATCAGGGTTTGCTGCTAGACCGTGACATTTGCGTCGCAAGAGGCATTGCTCGGCTGTATGAAGGGAAAGGAAGCGTGATGCTAACGAATTTCAGCCAGGAATACAGACACCTGAGCAGGGGCACGACGATTGCATACATCGAAGAAATCTTGGCCGTCAGCGATGCGTTTGCCTTTTCAGATTCTGACGAAGCTACGACGACGATCCCTGAGCCACCCTTTGACGTAAACCCAAGTCTTCCCGCTCGCCAACAGCAACAGCTTCGACGCCTCCTGCAGGAATACAGGGACTGTTTCTCGTCGTCGTCGTGGGTCCGCCAAACGCCCCTTGCTAAGCACCGCATCATAACAGAAGAAAATGCTCGACCACTCCGTCAGAGTCCCTACCGGGTTTCGACGCGGGAACGGGAGGCCGTTAAGAAACAAGTCGATGAAATGCTACGCGACGACATCATCCAGCCGTCCAACAGCCCGTGGGCGTCTCCCGTGGTGTTAGTGAAGAAGAAGGATGGGAGCCTACGTTTCTGCGTCGATTATCGTCGCCTGAACAAAATCACAAAGAAGGACGTATACCCTCTCCCACGGATAGACGACACCCTGGATCGACTCCACAACGCGAATTACTTTTCGTCGATGGACCTCAAGACCGGCTGCTGGCAAATTGAAGTCGACGAGAGAGACCGAGAAAAGACCGCATTTATAACGCCGGACGGCCTGTTCGAGTTCAAGGTCATGCCCTTCGGTCTTTGCTCGGCACCTGCGACTTTCCAACGAGTCATGGATACTGTATTAGCTGGCTTGAAGTGGCAGACTTGCCTTGTTTACTTGGACGACGTCGTTGTGTATTCCTCGAACTTCGACGAACACCTCCAGCGACTTCAATCCGTACTTCAAGCAATCAAGAACTCCGGGCTCACCCTGAAGCCAGAAAAGTGCCGCTTCGCGTACGAGGAGCTCTTGTTTCTGGGTCACGTGATCAGCAAGACTGGAGTGCTCCCAGACCCGCAGAAAACAGCTGCCATCGCCGCTTTCCCGCCACCCACCGACAAAAAGGCCGTGCGCCGATTTCTCGGCTTGTGCGCCTATTACAGACGCTTTGTCAAAGACTTTTCACGGATCGCCGAGCCACTAACGCAGCTCACGAAGACCGACGTCGAATTCAGGTGGCAAAAAGCGCAAGTCGAAGCATTTCATGAACTGAAACGACGCCTGCAGACACCTCCGATACTTGCGCAATTCGACGAATACGCCGATACGGAGATTCACACCGATGCAAGCAGCATAGGACTCGGCGCCGTCCTTGTGCAGCGGGCGGGCGGACTGGAAAGGGTTATCAGTTATGCTAGCCGGTCGCTGTCTAAAGCAGAGGTCAACTATTCCACAACAGAAAAGGAGTGCCTCGCCATCATCTGGGCTACGTCAAAGTTTCGCCCCCTATCTCTACGGCAGGCCCTTCAAAGTTGTGAGCGACCATCACGCCTTGTGTTGGCTAGCTAACTTGAAGGACCCTTGAGGTCGCCTCGCACGGTGGAGCCTGAGACTTCAAGAATTTGACATTACTGTCGTGTACAAGTCCGGAAGGAAACACTCCGACGCCGACTGCTTGTCTCGTGCCCCCGTCGACCCACCAACGCCCGACGACCAGGATGATGACAGCTTCTTGGGAGCCATAAGTACCGAAGACTTCGCCGAACGACAGCGAGCCGACCCTGAACTGAAGGGTCTAGTGGAATACCTGGAGGGCAGGACCATCGTTGTCCCAAAAGTATTCAGGCGAGGATTGGCATCATTTTCTTTGAAAAACAACGTCCTCGTAAAGAAGAACTTCTCTCCGGCCCGAGCCAGCTACCTTATCGTTGTACCTTCGGGACTGCGACCAGAAATTTTGCATGCCCTGCACGACGACCCGACGGCTGGACACCTCGGACTTTCCCGAACTCTCGCACGAGTACACGAAACGTACTACTGGCCGCGCCTTGCCGCCGACGTCACTCGCTACGTAAGGACGTGCCGAGACTGTCAGCGACGCAAGACACCGCCGACAAGACCAGCAGGCTTCCTTCAGCCGATCGAGCCTCCTCGGCGACCATTCCAGCAGATCGGGATGGACCTCCTGGGGCCATTCCCAACGTCGACTTGCGGAAATAAATGGATCGTCGTGGCTACCGACTACCTCACCCGCTACGCCGAAACAAAAGCCCTGCCCAAAGGCAGTGCCGCTGAGGTAGCCAAGTTCTTCGTTGAGAGCATCGTCCTTCGACACGGCGCCCCAGAGGTTCTCATCACCGACAGAGGTACGGCGTTCACGGCTGACCTAACACAGGCGATCTTGGAATACAGCCACACAAGCCATCGCCGCACCACCGCGTACCACCCACAGACCAACGGCCTCACCGAGCGTCTAAATAAGACCATCGCCGACATGCTGGCCATGTACGTCGACCTCGAACACAAGACGTGGGACGCCATCCTTCCGTACGTGACCTTCGCGTACAACACGGCCGTACAGGAAACGACGCAGATGACGCCATACAAGTTGGTCTACGGACGGAGCCCGGCAACGACGCTCGACGCCATGCTACCAAACGTGACCGACGAGGAAAACATCGACGTGACCACCTACCTACAGCGCGCCGAAGAAGCACGACAGCTCGCCCGCCTACGGATAAAGAACCAGCAGACGACTGACAGCCGCCGCTACAACCTTCGACGACGCCACATGGAATACCAAACCGGTGACCGTGTATGGGTATGGACGCCAATACGCCGACGAGGACTTAGTGAGAAGCTTCTTCGACGATACTTCGGACCGTACAGGGTACTTCGACGCCTCGGCGCACTCGACTATGAGGTTATCCCTGACGGCATTACGAACTCTCAGCGGCGCCGTGCGCGACCTGAAGTCGTCCATGTCGTGCGCCTTAAGCCGTTTTTTGCGCGTTAGCGAGCCTGGGGACTCTATTTTTTCCTTCGTTATTGTAATTTATTTGTGTATGCATTTGTTTTGTTTTGTTTTTTTCTCTTCTATGTTCTTTCATAAGCATCGGGACGATGCTTTTTCAGAGGGGGGCAATGCCACGCCCACTTCTTGTCTTGTTTTGATGTATTCGGATTTGACCGGCAGGGACGGTTATCAACGCTCGACGCTGTCCACGAAGTAGTGTTCTAGAAGCGTCGCGATTGTAGTAGATCGGTTTGTTGAGATTGCACCCCGCACGCGAATGTTCCAGTTTTGTCTAGAGATAACGCCGCCACCAGCGATATTGCTGGAAAGTTCGATAGCGCCTGTATAAAAGCCGACGCGCTTGATCGCTTGTCAGTTGATCGACGGACGACGCCCTGTTCGCCGCTATCATTGTACAGCGTGCATTGCTGTAGTTCTAGTTCTCATTTTCCGGCCACAAGTTCGGCCAAATAAACAGTTTCATCCTACAAACGCCGACTGCTGTGTTCGTCGACGTCACGACCACGTGACATTATTATAGTTACGTCAGTTTCATTGTTCTGCTCCACGGTCAGTACCTGTCCTAAGTAGAGCGGGTGTCCTTGAGTAGCTGTATTTTGTCGCAACTCATGTTGCGAAGGCACTTGCGCAGGATCTGTTAGTGTAAAATATTGCCACGCCCGCTTCTTGTTTTATTTTGATGTATTCGGGTTTGACCAGCAAGGACGGTTAGCAACGCTCGACGCTGACCGCGCCGCAGTATTCGAGAAGCTTCGCGATTGTACTAGATCGCTTTGTTAAGATTAGGACGCGAATAGTCTAAATTATTCCAGAGCTTGCGCGCAATCTTAAAAAAAAGCGATCTACTACAATCACAAAGCTTCTCGAACACAGCGGCGCGGTCAGTGTCGAGCGTTGCTAACCGTTCTTGCTGGTCAAACCCGAATGGATCAAAATAAAACAAGAAGCGGGCGTGGCAATATCTTCTGACGAGCCGAAATGTAAGATTCCACGGACCAAAGGTGGGTTGCGACATTCTCGCAGTAAACGAGTAGGAAAATATATTGCAGCAGATTATCACGAGGTGACCATTCAAACGAAAAAGAAGAACATTGCAGCAGATCAGTAACCAGACTAACTCGTCGAGGTGAGACATGTTAAATGTAACAATTCGGGGACGGAAGGCCATGCCATCTAATTTCTCTGCAGAAGAAAGTTTATTTCGTGCATGCTATAACGCTAATAGCGCCTGTCCCGTCTTCTTGTCTCTCCTGTCCTGTCTTTTTCGAACTCTGCTTTTGTTCTAAGACAGTGAACCAACTCGCGAAGCAAAGCATTTTATAGCTACTAGCTTGGCTAAAGAAAACCATAGTAAATAAAACGTTTTCGACTTCAGTAGTCCCTTTTAGTTTTCTACTCATATGTTTAGCAGGCTTTCCAGGATGAGCTCTACTTAAACTAAAATGAGTGACTGCATCGCGCATCTGCTATACTTAGCTGGACCGTTATATACAATATTAAGAACACACCCCTACGCATAGGTCAGGGTGGACATCTTCATACTAACAGAAGAATGCACGTGTTAAATATTTACCCAATTCGGCTACAGCCGCATACATGTAGAAATATTGGCATGGTGAGTGTCGTTTATGCAGAAATACACGCGTAATTGAATAAACAGGCGTAATTAAATAAGCAGGAATGCAGAGTTCATAGTGGTACAATAACGGTGCTGCTGAAGGTGGTCAAGGCAGGTCACACCGTTCCTTCGGGTTCATGGGTGCTCCAGGGGCGCATTTGAAAACTCGGGCAAACTCCCTCGACTGCCTCATCGCCAGATCACAGACGGCCCCTTCGACTACATTGTCTCTACCGGCGCACGCGAAAAAACACAGCGCCACGAAGAGTAGCTGAGTTCCACCGTAGGCGCCGACACGACCGTCGCTAGCCGTGGTTCCGTGCTCATAAGCGTCCACGAGGGGGCCAGCTGTTAAAGCTTGGCTAAGAGCACTATCCAGCTGGACGGCGCTAGACGAGTGCCTTTCGACGCATGCACTCAGATTGGCGATGACTTCGGCAGTCCTCGAGTCCCCGGCGTAGGCACTGGCCAGCAGCCAGGAAAGGGCGGAGCTCACCTGACCTCCGATGCCAGCGTAATTGATGGCAGAGGCGAGTCCCAAGTCGAACAGAGGAAACCACAAAGACAGCGGCAGAAGCCGCAATGTCTTCGACCTAGAAGACGGCACTGACAGCTCGAGGGAACTGATGGCGCGGACGACATCGTAGAAGTCGTCCGGGATGTTCGAGATCAGCCTGGACGAGGAATGCCAGTTGTACGGCAGGGAATCCGTCAGGTCGGGAAACTTGTCACCGTCGTCGTGGCAACTGTCGTCTGTGGCGAGGACGTGCGCTTCGTGGAAGGCCTCGGAAGGCAGCGCCAGCCAGTCGGCAACGACCTTGATGTCTTCTTTGAAATGAGGCCATTTGGACAGCCGGCGAATGTACGCACTGCTGACCGAGCGCATGACGGCATCCGCATTCGCTCGTGCCTCCTTGCTCACCGTTTCGCCCTCGTATCTTGCGAACGGAGCACCGCGGGAGAGAAGGTAAGCCGTACTGAAGCAAAAGGCGGTGTAACGAACAGAGGCCACCTCGGTCTTGCCACCGTAGTAGTTGAAAATCAGGTCCTTGTTCGCGTACAGGGCAGCCACCTGAACCGTGCTCCACGATATTAGGAGGTGCGTACTGTTGCCGCCGATTCTGCGCCAGACATCGAGGAAAGTGCCGACGAAACTCGGGTTTGTAGTGACCAACGCGACTTCGGCAGTGGCGTTGTAGCCGAAATGAACGAGGGTCGCCAGCCATTCGGTGCCCACGTCACGCGGTACGTCCAAGGGCACCGGAGACGAGGTCCCGAGGTGGTACTTGGAAACGAGCGTAAGAGAAGTGATTTTATCGAGAACGGCAGTCTCCGCAAAACTTGCCTCATTGTCGTCGCTGCGTCCGCTGCCGAAGGCGTTCCGTAGGGTGTTGAAGTAGACCTTGAATTCGCTTTCCGACAGCGAGTTCGTCGCCATTTCAACGATGCGGTAGAAGTGGCGGCCAGGATTCATCGTCAGCGTAGTCGTATTGCCGGAACACCGCGGAACAACGCGCAACAAAACGTCCCAGGCGAGCTTCAGAGAGCTGACAAGTAGCGTACGCAGGACGTCCACCCGGTTTGGAAAGCGCGGCCACGGGATGCCGGCATCTCCCAGCGTTCTCTTGACTGTATCCAGGTGGTCTACGCGACCGTTGAGGACGTCGTCGCAGCTGCGGAAAGCGGCCGCCGCCCGCTGGCCGTCGTTCTGGCCCGAGTCGGGAACCTCTAGGGTGCGAATGTGGCTCGTCATTCGGTCCAGCGCCCTCCCGTACAAAAACTCGCGCACGCTCAGGGCATTGCTTCGTTCCCAGCGGCCGCATACGAAGCGCGCGAAGCTGTTGCAAGGGCTCACCGAGGCGTCCACGGATGACGCGAGAAGCGTGGCATACTCGTGGCATTCGCTCGTGGTGCATGCTTGAGCTTGTTGCGCGGAATTCTTGGTGAACAGTGCGATGGTGAGCACGACCAGAGTGATGACAATGCCGACGTACAAGAGAATAATGATGATTCCGGAAGGGTGGAGTTTCTTCGCCGAGGCCACCTGGACGAGAAAGAATGGTTCGCGCGTCACAGCTAGCGGTCAAGAATAGCCGTTCGGAGCGTTTAGAGATGCCGTTTGATATCCCCATGGGGAGCACATTTGAGCGTTTGAGTGAACCTAGCGGTCGTATATGTATTCGCGCTACGCTTACCTATAGCTTGATGAGTCCTAGATATGTAGTATTTGCTACATCGATATAAAAGCGTATAGCCGGACAGTGCTACACCAGTCAGCGTTGTCTTGACATGATGCTTGTATGGTAAAGTGCTCTATGGTAGTGTACTTGACTTGCATGCAGAACGCCTGGGTTAGATTCCGGCTCGAGCCGTGATTTCTATTTGCTTCTATTGGGATATTTTACCTATTGACACCGCCGACACCGGCACCACACTTTTTGTGACACGGGCTCCTTTGCACTGTCGGGTTAGGATTTCGAAAGTCTGAGCTGATATACGCTGAGAGTCACCTGTGGCGCGTACCCGCACACCATAGGCCGCGGTATGCGGGTATGTATGATTTAATCGAACAAAGCGCAGTTAAACCATGCATTTCAACCAACTAGCCCAATTGTCGATTCTCATTCAGGTATGTGCCGCACGGGAAAGGTTGAAAGAATTTCATGGCGCTACCGAAAGGGAAGTCGCGTTATTCATTTCTTGACCTGCGAATCATGTTCGTCACACAGTCACGTGTGGGCTCCTATGCCAAGTTTGGTATATATGTACCAAGCTAAGTAGACGACCTCAAGGCCTCCATGACGTAGGCGGCTACATAGATAGAAATGGTCAAAGTGCCTTTCGTCTGCTAAGAACTTCTTTGCATTTAAAACTGTGTCTTCCTTGGAGACACGATGACTGAAAAGGTTATTATGGAATAGAGCTCTGCTTACTAAATGTTAACATCGTTCCGAGACAAACACCCCTGTATACGTCCTGGTGAATGCGCTAATGTGAACCTTGCTTTCTGAATAATATTATAGAGAACTGCTTAATAACTTACTGCCGATTTGGCAGTGTCCTCTGTAGTGGCAGTGTTCTCTGTGTTCATTCTAACTATTTTGATAACCAAAATTGTGAAAGTAGTGCTGCGCTTTAAAATGTGCAAAAATACGTCGCTGCCCAAAATACAAACGGTTACGTATGGCTAAAATTTATTCCATTCCTTTCTAAAAGGTCATTTCTAGATATCAGTCAAATCGTAGTTGATAACAAAATTTCGTGCAGGGATTACAGTTTTTGAACTACAAGACATGCCTCCCGAATTTATTTTCTTTAACTCTTTTGCTCGGAGCGAGCGATAACCGATAACTAGGGCACAAATCGTACCGCGCGCACCTCATGCTCCGGCCATACGCCGCTCTCAATATTAATCGTTGGGGTTTAACGTCCCAAAACAATGATATGATTATGAGAGACGCCATAGTGAAGGGCTCCAGAAATTTCGACCACCTGGTGTTCTTTAACGTGCACCTCAACCTAAATACACGGGCCTCAAGCATTTTCGCCTCTATCGAAAATGCGGCCGCCGCGGCCGGGATTCGACTTCGCGACCTGGGGGTCAGCAGTCGAGTACCTTAACCACTAGACTACCGTGGCGGATCATGCGCCGCTCTTAAATTTTAACATGTGGTACTGCCATGTGAGTACTGGGAAAATGTTATGATGAGCGAAAGTTTTATATTCGATACATACGCGTGGACAGAGGTTCTCACGAACGCAGTGACAATGTTTCGATCGTGGTTAGAGAAGAGATTACGGAGGCTCGAGTCAGTGCTTCTACAAATGCATTTGCGGTACGTTCTTTTAGCTAAGCATTGACTTTAGACTGAAACATGCCCTGATCGACCATTTTTCGTGCACACACACAAAATAAAGCAAAAGGTAATAAAGCATGATGCGGTGTTGTCTCTATGTGCTGCGAAAACGGAATTCAAGGTGCACTGCCAGACTGGCCGCGTGTAACACTGAAGTCAAAATAAAGAAAGCCTCGGCAAACATCACATAAGTCAAATAATCGTATACGCTACGATTGATGTGAAATAATGGCAGTGGTAGGAGGCGGCTTTATTTCTTCGTTCATGTACTATCTTTAAAAGCCTTAAAAAGTTGCCACGCAGCATACACGTTTCCCCCATACACGGTCACTAGCAACTGAGCATACACGGTCACTGGCAACTGAGTCTCCTCTACAACGTAACCTCATGCACTTTTTTGAGCAGTCAATCTCAGTTATTCAACAATCCAAGTGGAATATAGAAATAATCTAAGGCGCACCCATGTCTGCAGACTGTATGTCGTTGGTTTCACTTGGCTGCGCTTAGCTACTTTTTAGAAATATTAGGCCCAAGTTACGCGAAACACCCTATGTACGTTATGGTGGGTGCTACCGCCTCAATGACAACATTTACAGGTTGTATTTGTATTTTAGGGCGTTAATAGCGGCAGTACTGATCCGTGATAATATAGTGAACCGTTTTTCAGCTGTTGTAGGTTTAAGAATTGATGTTTCATCGTAGGCGCATCTCGTCACTTACAAATTGTTCCGACAAAATGGCAAAATATGCATTGAAGGCATTAGAGAAACTTTGCTCGCTAATGACATCTTCATTAATCGTCAGATGACCTCCGCAACCTCTGCACAAATGAGGATTTAATTTCCTCCATGAACCTTTCATGTCACTGATATTCATGAAACTGTTCTCTAGGTATTGTATTTAGTTTTTGTTTCTTTATTTCAAACATGGTGGTACTTTTCAAATTCTTGCAAACCTGAAATGTCTCTTGCTTGCATGAACTCGTGAATTTTTAAGTGGACCTTCGCGAACAGTACCTTGTTTTTCGAAGGCTTTCGAAACATTTTCTTTTCGTGCAGATGAATGAGCTTATATAAAAATAGGCCAAAGGCAGTGTCCACATCATGAGCGCTAAAGATGATAGAGTAGTCAATAAACACTGAATCACTGAGAAAGTTTGCCGGTTTCGAGGGCGAACATTAGCGCCACATTACAGTCTTGCACACGCGTGCATATTTTTCTGCCATGTTAATACATAGAATGCAAGATCAATGCTGTTATCGTAGACAATAGCACTTGTTTTAATTTCGCGAGGCTGGTAGTTCGGTAAAGATACGCCAATGGAAGCTGAGAACTCAGCAGTTATACCCGCTAGCAGCGATACAAGACTCATGTTTAAAGCAAAAGATTTTTAAGCGCACGTAAAACGAGGACAGATGAACTAAGAGGACAGATGAACTAAGATATGGGCCTAACATTCCGCACGCTAAAGGCGGGTAAAACATAAGAATTAAGATCATGAGGGTGACGTGAAATGTGTGTAGTGAGGATCAATGACAAGTGGTCGTGATAATAAAAATGTGGAGATATAGGCACCGTACACTGACCAGAGGGAGCTGCGTTGCTCGCACTGGCCCGTCCCAAGTTCGCTGGCATTGGCCGTTAGGGGCACGCAGAAAACAGACGCGCGAACGCGTCCCCCGTGTATCCCGGCCGCAGTCCGCCCACTCATTCAGAGAGGGAGACGCGCACATCGCGTTCCATTTTGAGCAACCCCGTCTCATTATTGCGTTTTTTGTCCGCTAGGTTTTGCGTTCTGGCGCTGCAGTCGCACTGGAAAACTCGACTGTACGGTGCCTATGGCATCATATGGCAATGATTGATAAAGTGCGCTTCGTTCAGACGTATTGCTTTTGAAGGGGGTGATGGACTAAAAACAGGTCTGTAAGAGTAGCACCATTGCCTCATCAAAGCCAAGGAGGTTTAAAAAAAAATTCTGGAGCGGAAGCTCTCGCAATGCCTTGCCAGAACAAGTGAAGCCAGCTTTTGCCCACCAAAGAACTCGGAAACATGCTCTTTTCTGGTGGTGCCTACTAAGAGATTAAATGGCTTTGATCTGTTAGTATAAATACTACGTTAATTATAAAATAAAAGATAGTTGTTGCCGACAAAAGTAACCCGTCGAGTGGAGTATTGGCGACTGATCTCCAATAAAATTTGCCATGACTTTGAGGCTTACTGATGAAAACTAGTACCACAAAGACACGCTTGGAGCAGTATCTGACCCGTAAAAGTTGCTATATTAAACTCGTCTGGCGTGCGTGGAAAACGCTCGCTTTCCTTCGCCAAACGCCGATGGTTTATCTTGCCCCTACTAAGATGGCGGCCGCAGCCGCCATCTTGTGGTGGGCACGGCTTCACTCTTGCGCAATAATCGCCACTCCAGCATTTTTTTTTAACCTCCTTGATCAAAGCCCTTGCACACACGGGTGAAGAGGCATGTGCTGTACAAATGCTAAACTCGTAACAGTGGCCTCAAGAGCGAGGCCGTGGTACGAGGTTCTAGGACTCGCAAGGAACTAGTGTCATTGAGAAAACGTTGAAGAGACTGTGCGTTGAAGAGAGGTATGGCAAGAACCATTGCTAGGTGTAGTGGTATGCCCTGTTGATATGCCATAGGCACCCGTCACTGACCAGAGGGCGCGATGGAGCTCTTATCGAACGCCTGAGTGTTGAGGGCACCAGCCGCCAGGGATACCAAGAAAATGAAACACTCGCTGGACACATCGACGCGCTCAAGTGTCTCCCTTCTGGGCGCCTCTTTCAACGAACGCTTCCTACGTGCGTTCGTAATCACCTCAGGGATGTTGCCACCGCCTTCAATGCAGCACAAACGCGTTTAGAACGCGCTCTTTTCAGGCTGTGCCAAGGCAGCAGAAACGCTACAAACGCGTTTCAAACTCACTGCATTGAGGCGATGGCAAGTCACGTTCAAGTCAAGGAGCGTTTCTGAACATAGAGGATGCGGAGGATAGACACTCGATTTTGCTGCGTCCACTCGCTAGGCTGTGTTTTCTGGCGCTACCATCGTATCTCGGAAACTGCATTGCAGGGTGCCTATAGGAAAATGTTTTAGGGGCGAAGCTCCTTAAGGCGGCACCCGTTCGTCCCTCGTCGTGCTCGTAGTAGTGAGTAACAAGTCTTACCCTTTGACCTCCAAGGTGGTGCCGGTGGGAGATTTCTCCTGTGCGTTGTTGAACAATAAAAAATTCGCAGCGTGCGCGTTAACTAAAAGCCGAATTCTTCTGTCTCTGTAGAAGTGTAAGTGTTAGCTAAAAGCCGACTTCTTCTGTCTCTCATTCCCATTAGCAGCCATTGTTTACCTCCAAGGTAGTGCCTGGTGAGATTTCTCCTGTGCGTGATTAAACAATAAAAATTTTGTTCAAAACGCCGTTGATTGATGAAATAAACCAACGAAAGACGCCAGATGTTTTGTAAAAACAAAACGAAAGAACGCCAGATGTTTCTAAAGCAAAACGAAAAAGACGCCAGCTGCTTAACGAAAGACGCAAGGTGTTTTCTAAAGCAATGGTTTTCTAAACAATGAAAATTCACAGCGTACATGTAAAATTAAAGTGAGCTGCAAGTCGTCATAACTCATCGAACCTTTAGTATAAACGCGCCCGATCTCACGTCGGTGATGATGTACTGGGCAGAATTCACGGAAGATTCACGGTTTACCGATGAACCTCCGCAGCTTCGCCCACTCATCATCATTCACTCCGTGGATATGCTGTGATTTATTTTCTCAAAGCCTTCATGTGCCGATGCTCCTTAAGAAAGTGGAGGACGGTCAGCCTTTCGCCGCAGCTATCCCATACGGGAGGTTCACTACGAGTTAGCAAAAATGTTATGTGTACCAAAAGTGGGCCCATCCTCAGCCTACTTAACAGAACTTCAGTTAGTCGCGATTTTGTTGCTAATGTTTAATAAGATGCAGTTTATTGGATGGTTCGGTGTCCCACGACCTTTGCCAGTAGTGTCTTAGTTGCTTTCTAATTGAAGGTTTTAAGTCAATGGCAGGGACTACTGTGGCGAGATTGCAGGGTTTTGTTGCGGTCGATTTAACGGTTTCGTCTGCCAGCACATTACCCTGGATACCTCCGTGGTCGGGCACCCAGCATATTGTGACGTGCTGGTTGTACTTGTGAAGTGTACAGAGGAGTGAATAAAGCATATGTAGAATAGGGTTTCTGTGTTTCCTAAATGACATTAGTGATCTTACGACACTTAGAGAGTCAGTGAATATCACTGCCTTCTGGAACTTTGTTTTCATGATATACTGCACAGCCGACAATACTGCATAAGCCTCTGCTGTGAAAATTCTCGTTTCTGAATGAAGTACATCTGATTCTGCAAACTGATGGCCCAACAGCTGCATAAGACATCCGTGTACAGCTCCGGGCAGAAGTACTTAGCCTGACGCTCTAAAAAGTGTGTTCGAATGTGCATGTCTGGGGCGTGCTTAGCGACTGCAGCAAATGATGTGTCACATTGCGCGAGCTGCCACTGCCAGGGCGGTGACGGTGTTTCTGGAGCCATTAGCCGATATCACAAGTGGTACACCCATTTCCTGGCTGTTTCCAGATAGTGGTATACAAAGCAAGTAACGTGGTTTTTGTGTCATCGTGAAGGTGGTTGAGCATATCGTACATAATTATGTCGGGTCCTGGTGCTGTGCTGTGGCAGGAGTTCAAGGCCACCCTCAGCTCAGAAATATTAAAAGGAGAGTTTTATTGTTCGTTTGTTCTTGACTAATGCTAGAATGTTTTGCGTTCTGCGATTTCCTTAAATTCTAAGAAGGATTTTGAGTAGTGCACGAAACTGGAGACGCACCCAAAGAGCTCGCCAAGGTTGTTGACCTGGTCCTCCAGTTTGTCTCCATCCTTCCCGAAGGCAAGGGATGAACTTGCTAACCCTTAAGCCTCCCTTAGGCCATTCCAAACATTCTTTTCCTGGGTGTAGGAGTTAATGCCAAGAAGGAACCTCACCCAGCTCCTTCTTCTTGCCTGACGTCGTATTTGCCTGCCTAGCGATATCACTTTTTGAAGTTCTACGAGCTTTCTGCATTCGGCTATCGCCGCCGGATACCCCATGCTTTATTGTGTTTCTTACGCGCATCTGTACAGTCCTCGTTCCACCAGGCAACAAATATTCTACATGAATGACCATTTGTTTGCGGCATAAACTTTTCGGGGGCACCAACAATTTTATTCTTGATGCCTGATGACTGAAAAATTATACTTTGTCATCAATGTTAAGAATAGTTATAAAATACCGAGACAAACGTGTTGATTATTTAAATTTCTCCCAGTCAGTGGATGCTATTCTCCATCTGGGATATGCGGAGGACGCTCATGCTCTGTTATTAGGTTAGTGTTGCAGGAAAGTGGTCACTACCATAAGGATTCTTGATCAAGTTCCATTGCATATCCGCGAAAAGAGAAGGAGAGCCAAGTGCCAAGTCTATCAATGAATATGTGATATGATGGACATCGTAATAGGTGGGCTCTTTTTTATTGAAGAGGCATGCTCCGGAACCCAGGAGAAATCGTTCTAGTAGTCGGCCTCTCGGATCGCAGCGGGTGTCCCCCCACAGTCTTGTGAGCATTAAAATCACCAACAATAATATAGGGTGCCGGGAGCTGATCAATGAGATGATGGAAATCTGTGCGGTTAAGTTTATAGTTTGGTGGTACATATATTGATGCACAGTGACTAATTTATTCAACAGAATAACGCGGACCGACACTGCTTCGAGTGCCGTCTGAAGAATAACAGGTTGGCAACACGCAGATTTGACCGCAATAATTGCTACACCACCGGATTAAGCCGTTGCCTCGTCACGGTCCTTGCGGAATATAGCATATTGCCGGAGAAAGTTTGCTTGCAAAGACTTCAGATGTGTCTCGTGGACGCACAGCACCTTGGGATTATATTTCTGTGATAGTTCTTTAGTGTCATCGAGATTGTCGAGAAGACCCCTAACATTCCAGTGTAATATTTGTGTAGCCATTTTGAGAGTGTTTTTGTACTGGGTGCCCAAATAGAGAAGCTTCGCTTACACGACCTTTTCAGGTCCCGTAATGAGGTTTTTTTTTCCTTTTTAGTGCGCTCCGCTGAGCTCCGCTGTTCCTTCGGTATTTGAGGCGTCGATAGGTATGACGTTGTGTCCATCGCCTCAGTGGAGGCGATGACACCTAGTGGCATATCTCCATCGCGACGACTAACGCGTATGATCATGATTTAACCGTTGTAGTATCTGAAGTTTTTAAATGCGAAGCATTTCTTTGCGAACCTTTGGCACTTTGAGCGTTTCTATCTATCTATCTATCTATCTATCTATCTATCTATCTATCTATCTATCTATCTATCTATCTATCTATCTATCTATCTATCTATCTATCTATCTATCTATCTATCTATCTATCTATCTATCTATCTATCTATCTATCTATCTATCTATCTATCTATCTGTCTGTCTGTCTGTCTGTCTGTCTGTCTGTCTGTCTGTCTGTCTGTCTGTCTGTCTGTCTGTCTGTCTATCTATCTATCTATCTATCTATCTATCTATCTATCTATCTATCTATCTATCTATCTATCTATCTATCTATCTATCTATCTATCTATCTATCTATCTATCCAAAAGAACCAATTTACTGCTGGGTTAGCCCAGATCAACCTTGGAGCCGTTTGCATATCGACT
The DNA here is from genome assembly GCF_013339695.2 of Rhipicephalus sanguineus. Taxonomy (NCBI): domain Eukaryota; kingdom Metazoa; phylum Arthropoda; class Arachnida; order Ixodida; family Ixodidae; genus Rhipicephalus; species Rhipicephalus sanguineus. The sequence goes on from NC_051185.1 coordinate 150,774,969, forward strand.
TTGCCGGACCAGTACAAGGCGAAGTTTTTCTCGTCGTGGTGGACGCATTTTCCAACTGGGCTGAAGTGAAGATTATGCCTTCCATGAAAACTTCGGCAGCAATCTCAGCTCTACGTGCACTGTTGGCCACTCACAGTGTTCCAGATGTTATCGTTTTCGACGAAACCGCATTCACGAGCGAGGAGATGCAAGCGTTCCTCAAGCTGATGATGATGATGATACGATGATGATATTGTTGCCCTGCCCTTTGTAACGGGCGATCAAACGGGGAATCCGAATCTGGCACAATAAGTCTCTAACTATTGGTTTGGTGTATTTGCTGCCGGACCTGTTCTATCCTGCAGATAGTTCGCACACCACCAGTGTTCTAATCGATGCTTCGCTGCCTCCACCGTTTCCCACTGCGGTCGCTCTTGTGACTCCCGGAAACCCAGCGCCATTGCCAGCAATTTCTGCCGTTGTTCCGGTGGCGTAGCGGCCGCAGATGAAGTGGCGGAGACCTGTGGTTTCAATGCTGGGCAGCGTAGCACGATGTGCTCGATGCTTTCCTCCTCCAGGGTGCACAGGGGGCATGCCGTGTTGAGGTTGGGTGTGTACGTCGCCCGCAGCAGTCGGGTTCGCAACATGCCGCACCTGGTTTCACATAGCAGACCGCTTCCCTTTGAGTTTTCGTACAGCGGTTCTTTCTCGATCGCTTGTTTTGCTTTACTGTAGAAACTCAAACCGGGCTTTCCTGCTGCCATCGTCCGCCAGCTGGCACTTTCGGCCTCCTGGCGGCTTCCCGCACCTTGGTCCTCCTGTCCCGCTGAGGTTTCTCCGTAAGTCGGCATGGTGCGACCTCGTACCGCTCCGCCAGGCGTTTTGTGCGCAGCACCCACTTTGTGTTGATGCACTTTAGGTGGATGTACTTAAATACCTCACGCGCCCAACGTCCGTCTGGTAGTTGGCTCAGCCGGCGCTCATAGGCGAGTTTGGACACTGCTTCCCGAGCCTCAAAGGAAGACCAGCCCACCTCGCCCTGCACCGCCTCATTTGGTACGCCCCTGTGGACGCCCAGTGCTGCTCTACCTGCCTCCCTCTGACGTACTTCGAGGGACTGACGTGTCCCGGATGACAAGCAGAGCACACTGTTTGCAAAAGTCAAGGCCGGGACCGCTACTGACTTCCAGAGCTCTCTGGTGACCTCAAATTTGTTGAAAGCCCAAAGTGCCCTGGAGTTCAGAAAAGCACGCTTCCTCATTGCTCTGGGTTTAAGTTCACTCTCGTAGTGGTGTGTATAGTGAGGTGCAGCTGACAATGTCACTCCCAAGTATCTGTAGGTGTTTGTCCACTCTATAGGGTTTCCCTGGAGCATGAGCCTGCTTTCAGTGTATTGCATGGGGTCCTCTTGGCTCGCCATAACCATGCATGCCGATTTTGCGGGGTTGAAGTGCAGACCGATGGCCTGTGCCTCCCCTGAACATATGTCTAGCAGACGCTGCAGGTCCTTTGTGCTGTCTGCCAGCAGCACAATGTCGTCGGCATAGAATAAGGCTGGCAGGCGACGCGGGCAAATCACTCCCTGATCCCAGTAGGTAAGGTTGAAGCCTGTGTCGCTCTCTGTCAGTTTCCTCTCCATGTTAAGGGAGAAATGTTAGGACGCGGCAGTAAACGCCGTTCTCTGTGCTGAGACGCCGCGAGCTACGTGCGAATGACGTCATCTGTTAGCCGCTATTTAACGGAACGCGCAATTAACCTTTTGTTCTGTTGCTGAGCGTCTGGCTCCGAATCACGTCCATTACAGGTATTTACTTGAATACTGGCAGCACTCGCTGGCTTTGACTTTTGTTTGTAAAATAGTGGTTAACTTCGGCTAACTTACGCTATTGTTGACTGAATGTGTCACGATGGAAAATACTCGCAGAGGGGGATGGGCTTTACTAACATATGCTTGAAATTATTAGACAGATAGCTCTGCTCCTCCCGGCACAAACCCAGAAAACGTCTCGCGGCGTGAATATGACCTTCAAACGCAGCCAAGGTGAACGCCGGCAAAAAAGATTCAGCTAAACACTTGTAGAGCGCGTTTGTGAAAACGAAGAGCGCCTCAAGATGAGTCTTTCGTGCCGCCACCGCCAGAGTCGCTAGCTACGTCCTAGTTCACTGCGCGTTCGCGCCGAGAGGGCCAACGTCTGTGTGTTGTCTTGTAGGGCAACATGTTGGCCCCATTGTCGCGGCAAGTAGTTGAAGCGTGTAGGCCTATCATCGTCCTTGCCTAAACCAAGAAATGCAATAACGTTAAATTTCTGCAAACCAACGGTCTCAACCTTTCGCAAAGCAAGCAAAACCGAGCTATCGCTCGACAAACTCGGTTTAACCGTGTTCAACAACGGCAATTTTTTAAGATTATCATGTGGATGCAGCAAACATATATAGTTCCGTAACTGTATGCCATTCCAGTGGACCAATGGCCAGGGTGCCTGCCACCGCGGGGATGGGAGGTGGAGAGGCCTAGCCTCGATGTGGATGCGAAAGCGTTACCTGTCGTCGTAGGTCTTAACACCGGTGTGATCGTTGCTGGCCATTGTTGTGCAAGGGCTCTAGTCACTAAGTCGTGCATCGTGGTCGCATAGTGACGACGCCTGTCTCAAAATACCGTGGCGCAAAAGCACGGTCCCATTCTTTTTCTTTTCTTTCTTCCTAAACGAGATACTGAACGAGACTGCGAACAGCGACGTACCGGTCGTGGCACTTCGCTGCTGCCAGAACTCGGCGCCGCACCCCTAGCCAGGCTCTGCAAAGGCTCTGCACCGGAGGCACCTTGCGCAGATTTGGGCTCGCCTTCGCGAACGGCGGACGGCCCTGCGATTGGCACGCTGTTCGGGTGGGTTGCCAGAAATATCCTTGGCTCCTCCGCGCTGACACCTCCAAACGCCTCGGTTTCGGGAATCCGCGACGTGGAATTCATGGGAAAGTCTTTGTTCGTAGGATGATTCGTTGGTTGGGTACAGCTGATATGGCTGAACCCACTATGAAGATGGTATGGATCCGGTAGAATCATAGGGAGTAAAAATGTTAAATGGATGGCGCGGAAGCTTCCAGTTAGGGAAGGTTGCATTAAGTGCGCGGGATTATTTGTGTTCACTTATGGGTCGATACGCTTGTACTAAAGTGAATTAAATTATCTTGTTTTACGCGCGAAAACCCGATAGAGTAATGAGGCGCAGCTTAGTGGGGAACTCCAGGTTAATTTTGTCCATGTGGTGTTCCTTAATATGCACCTAAATGTAAGTACACGGATATATTTATGTTCACTCATCCGTTCTCGTTGTCGGCGAATTGGTTGCCATCTTGTCAGTCACCCGCCTACGTTCAGTTTTCGAAGGTTCGCCTTCCTTACGTTGGTTTTCGAACCATGGGTATGCGGCCTATGGCTCTCCGAACGTTCGATTCGACAAGGTTCGGTTTTAGAACAACCGCGTGCACTGTCTGAACAACGAAGTATTTTTAGGGGCGAAGCTTCTTAGGGTCGAGCCATGTCCCTCCCTCGTTATGACACACTAGTACTGGAAGCGCTGGCTCTCACGCTCGCGAAAAAAAAGAGAAGTCTTCTTCCTCTTGTACTTCGAGCACCTTCACGATGATGCCAATGGGGAAAATTTCAGAATCACAGCTGATCCACGAAGTGAATGATGACGAGTGGGCGCAGGCAAAACCACATATAAAAATTGAAAAAGAGGAAGCAAGCGAGAAATAGAGAGACATAAAGAAAGGCATAGTAAGAAAAATAGAAAAAAAATAAATAAAGAGCAAAAAAAAAACGAAAAAAAGAAAAGGAGAGGAGGAAACAAAGAGAAAACGGAAGAGAAACAAAGAAAGCTGCCCAGCTCCGCACTTCCTTCAGGCTCGATCAGCGGAACTTGCATTGACCTCGTTTTCACAAATTTCAGGTTGGATCCCATACAGGGAACCTTTGGCTTTACATTGCACCGATCATAAGGCGTCATAATGAAAAGAAAACGCCGCCCATATCTCAACACCGTATACGCAGTGTGATTAATAAACAACTTTGTATATACTGTACAACTGTGTTGTCACGTCCTTGCATGATCGCGTGGTTAATGATCCCCCGGAGCTTCGACCACTCGTCATCATCACTTCGTGGATATGCTGCGATTTTTTTGTGCCACTTTTCGACCACGGCCTTCTTCTGTCGACAGCGAGATCGTACAACGAGCCGAGTAGTGCTACCGATCACACACACAAAAAAAGGAATCTTGAAGGACGCTTGAGCTTCGCCTTCAAAAGTAGAACGCGATAGCGTAATCTTGCCCCATGCGCATCGCCTTCTCAATCTGTAAACTGGCTTCGCTTCTCAGCGGACACCTAAACCGTGCGGCAAGGAAAGGAACGTCTATGCGCCTGTAAACTGGCCCTTTCAAACTATCCTAGAACGCTTACTGCAAGTACAGTGGCGAAGTGCCCACTATAGAAGATTTTGCGAGGTTCCCCTGACGCATCCCTTAGGCAACAAGCGCACCTGGGCAGCTGTTGATGCGGTTGTAGATAATGGTAAATAATCATGGTTCCGTGCTTAGCAAACGGTGGGCCTTTTAACCAACCACTCGTTGCGCAATTCACGTTTTGACGTCTGGTGTGATTCTACGCTTCTGCAATATTACATGTCTTAATGGCACTCTTCGCACTACGTAACATTCATATAGTGTTTTTTTCCCTAAGCAATTTCGCGCACGGTAGTTGAACACCTGCTTGCCACGCAGGAGTTGTGGGTTCAATACCCACTCGAACCGAACATATCTTTACTATATATTTGTATCTATCTCGAAATTTCGCTTGTGGAGAGCGCTGATTATTCGCTCACAAACTGCGATGCCGACGCCGGTATTTCAGCGAAACAAGCTCTTGAACGTGACAGCGTTAAAGGCTACAATGTGCTGTCAAAGGAACTATGCTTGTATTCATCCCCGTATGAACCACGAGTCCACAGACTAAAACTAGGCAAATAAAAGATGAAGGAGCCCCTCATTGACGCTACCTAGGGACACTTTGCTGACGTCACAAAGAAATGAGGCATGCGGGGACATTACACGGTGAGGCGACTGATACAGCAAAAGCACATATCATGCTGATTGACAAACCAATCTGTAAACGAGCAAATGCACTCTCAGAAAAAATGCATGCAGTTGCACACAACGTGAAAGCTGTAGGAAGTGCGGAGCAGTTATTCGCCTGCCATTCAGGGACGCTCGCGTTCACGGGCGTGCGCGCGTTGGCGTTCCAAACGTGCAGCCTGCTCGGCGTCCATGGTGGGAAAGGAAACCTTCATTTTTGATGTAGTGGCGCCCTCCCTCCTCCTCGCGTCTGTCCTGCTCACACTCACGCCTTCGCTCCTCACCCTCACTTCCCTTTTCTACCCCCGTGATATACTATACCATACATGGCTACACTATGCATTCCTTTGCCGCACCCTTACTGTACCATACTGTACATGACTATGCTATACTACACTGGTGGGCAGTATCGAAGATACATGTATCTTAGATACTATCGTAGATACTTATTGAGTATCTTGTATCTGTATCGCGATACGTCTCGCAAAACGAGTATCTGTATCTGTATTTCCGATACATTCAGGAATGTATCGTGTATCTTAAGATACAAGATACTTTCATAAAAACACCACCATGCGAAACAACAAAAGTCAGCTGAACTCCGCCTCTCAATCTGATACTGCTGCCAATAAGGCACCTAACTAAAACTAACGACAGTGACACTCGTTTGTCTTTCCGCCAGAGTGCCACAGTGAGGAGAGGCCACCAGGTCTACGCATTCGTATTGGTGAATCACGGTCTTGTGATGGCGCTGGAGCCCTCTCGACAGAAACAAGCGCGAGAACGTCTACGCGCAGCCGACCTTTTGTTTTCTCGATGTTTTCTTTCTTTTTAGTTGTGTCGGTGTAATGACACTTGTTTGTAGCCACGGTACTGTGATACGCACTCCAATGCATACGGCGTCTTTCGCGCAAATTCTGATGTTGTTCGAAGTGTTGTTATCGAAGTTTGTCGTGTGGTGCTTCGTTGCAGAGTCTGATAGCGTTGTTATAGTGAGTATAGTGGAGTATAGTGGAGTATACGTGAGTATAAACGTGAGCCGACATAAGGCTGATAGTGATGCTGAACTTGAGTAGATGACACCATAAGTCGGCAAAAAATGTGGAGCTCACTCAAACTCACTCATGCAATATATTTTGCCCTTAGGGCACACTCGGACTCACACTCACCAAAATTTTCCTCAACCGGACTCACCCGGACTCAGACTCACCAAAATTTTTCCCAACCGAACTCACTCGGACTCAGACTTACAAAAACTACCCACCCGGACTCACTCAAACTCGGACTCACGTCTCGATATGAGCCTGAGTGAGTCTGAGTGAGTCGACTCATGAGTGAGTTCGCCGACCTATGCGTGGCACGTTATTGCAATTGCGTGCAGCCGCCTAGAGTCGCGTCACCCGTCACCGCCGAATCCAGCCGCCCATATTAGGACCCACCTCCACCTCTGTCATCGATGTCATGCCAAGCTCCATCCACTCACCGCTCTCCGCCTCTGCGACGTCGCTCTCTGTCGCCGATGCGGCGGCCACGTTTGCCCGCACGAGACCAAGAAAACTGGTCGTCGCAGTCCACAAGGCTAAGGCTGCGACGCTATCGAACTGTAAAAACCCTCAGCGATTCCCTCCGAACGTGATAGACGTGTTTGCGGACGGTGTTGGCGCACCTGCCCTTGTCGACATTGGAGCCGCCGTATCCGTTATGGACACAAGACTTAGCCGTTTGCTACAAAAAGTAACGACGCCACTTTCCGGGATGTCCCTACGCAAAGCCAGCGTCCAAAGTATTCATCCTACGGCACTATGCACAGCTCGTGTCGTCATTCAGGACGCTCTGTACGACGTCGAATACATCATAACTTCTGCATATTCTCACGACGTCATTCTGGGATGGGATTTTCTCTCCCGCAACGGCGCCGTAATTCATTGCGCACCAGCCCGTTCTCGGATTTCACGCCAGCAGACAGTCCATCGGCTTCGAGCAAGACACTTCTCAAAGACGATACGAAAGTGCCTCCAAACTCGTCAGCGGCTGTGTCCGCCTACTGCGCAGGTCTCTCCGACACGGTTGCGCTCCTCCCATCATCTGACCACGTTTGCACTAAAAAAGACTGGCTGGTGCCTTTCGCGACCGTGCAAGTCACTCAGCGCAGCACCGCTATTTCTGTTACCAACCCATCCCCGTACATTGTCACCAGGGGCGTAGCCAGAATTTTTTTTCGGGGGGGGGGGGAGGTTCAACCATCATTTATGTGTGTTCGTGCGTGCGTTTGTATGTGCGCGTGTATATATGCAAGCAAAATTGAAAAATTTTCGGGAGGCGGTTGAACCCCCCCCCCCCCAATTTGTCACTTTGGTGCGAGCAGAATGTCTCGGCAGAGTGGAATCCCTCGAAGACGCACAATTTATGGACGACGACGATGACCCGCACTGTCCCAGTTCCAGTACGCTCAGAGCAGTTTTCACGTCTGTTCGTCACCCGCTGACGTATTTGTTTCCTCCATTACTGACAACCTTACGGCGGTCCAGCGGTCTCAGCTTCTGTACCTGTTGGAAGAATTTCGTTCTTCTTTCGATGCCACGCAAACTTCTCTCGGCCGCACGTCCGTTGTTACGCATCGCATTGACACTGGCGCCCAACCGCCCCTGCGGCAACGGCCATATCGCGTATCTCCTGCCGAACGTCGGGTTATTAACGAGGAAACCGAGGCCACGCTTCGACGCTATGTTATTCGACCCTCTAACAGCCCCTGGGCGTCCCCTCTTGTTCTCGTTGCGAAGAAGGGCGGTTCTGTGTGGACTACCGACGGCTCAACAAGATCACGCGCGAAGACGTTTATCAACTACCGCGAATAGACGACGTGATTGAGAGCCTGCAAGGAGCAGAATTCTTTTCATCTCCGATTTGAGCTCACGGTACTGGCAAGTACCCATCGCTGATGATGCTCGACCGAAGACAGCCTTTGTCAAGCTCTACGGCTTGCACGAATTCAACGTCATGCCCTTTGGACTGTGTAATGCGCCCGCGACCTTCGAGCGCATGATAGATAACGTACTGCGCAAATTGAAATGGCCCACGTATTTGTGCTACCTGGACGACGACGTCGTTTTCGATCCGGACTTCTTCATGCATCCCCAACGTCTGCGGCATGTTTTGAGGCGTTTGAGCAACGCCCGCCTACATCTGAATCTGAGGAAGTGCCTATTTGCAGCGCGGCAGGTGACAATTCTAGGCTGCAGTTAGGTTTGGTTGGTATCGACAGCCCCTCGATGATCCTAGTGCACGCTAGCAACGCGAAGGAAAAGCCACAGTCTGGTTGAAGGCAGCGCTTATTCACGACGACCGTGTGCACGGGCCGCGCCCAGCGAACTTCCCCAGTTCCGTCTTCCAACCGCGCATTCCCGTTCAATTGAAAATCAATCCCAAAAACACTATACCTTCCCCCTCTCTTTGTTCTCAGCAAGGAGAAAAGGAATTCGCGCGACGCTCTCCTTCGGCAGAACCACTCGCGTGGGCCAGTAATGCCGACGGACGTAACCCGACCTCCCGCTTCGCACACCGCTTCCGCTTTTCTATCGCTGAAGCCACATGGCCTGGACCTCGGCGACCGTCTGACCGTCCTGAGAATCCGCTGCTCGTGCACAAGCAGAGCAAGTGCAATGGTAAGTGCACCGGCAGCGCTCGACCTGTGCACTGTGTGTTCCTTTAGTCTTCGTCATTAGCGCTGCATCAATGATGTCTGCTTGACATCACCTCTCGGAAACCACCCAGCACACTACTTAGCTTCTCTTTCTGGGAATCGCTCAGGTTGCTGGCCCTCGTTACCAATAGGAATTGTTCGCGAAGCTGGCTGGCATGGGGTACGGCCTCCAGACTGCGAAATTCTAGGTCTGCTTCAAACACCACTCCCACCGCGTTAGTGGTGGGAGTGGTGTTAGTTCGCGCGTAGTACGGTCTCAACTTATTTATATGTACAAGTTTCTCAGTGCCCGCCAAATCTACGATCAAGTAGCTGTCAGCACGCCTTCTTTCCTTCACGACTAAAGGACCAAGCCATTGCGGTTGCATCTTGCCTACTGTTGCATCCTGCATCACAAGTACCTTATCCCCTATGCTGAACTCTTTTTGTTTAGCTCGCAAATTGTAATTCTGTGGATATATCTCCTTTGTACCTGAGTGCATCGTTCATCGACAGCTCTCGCGGCGTCACTCATCATTTGCCCAAGTTCTTTAAGATAAGCGGCGGCTGGTTTGTTCAATACCGATGGCGGTGTCCACTCGCTCGTCGATGATTTGCGCAGGATACTGAGTGGGCCAAAAGGTGCTCGGCTATACATGAGTTCGAACGGCGAAACTCCTGTGACCTCGTGTGCGATTTCGCGATAAGCCCGCAGCAAACAGGGAACATAGCGGTCCCAGTCCTTTCCATGTTCCTCCATCACATGACATAACGTGCCCTTACATGTACCATTCTACCGTTCAACAATGCCGTTGCGCTGCGGGTGATCAGGAGTCGTAAACCTCACCACATTTCCTAACTTTTCCGTCAACTCTGCAGTCAGTTTCGCTGTAAAATTCGTGCCCTAGTTGCTGCATATCAACTCCGGTGCCCCATAACGACATGTCGCCTTAACCGTTATGGCACGTAAGGGAATAACCTCTGCCCACCGAGTGCAAAGCTCTACTAAACTGAAGGCATATTTATGGCCACGCGAAGAACCAGACTCCATTGGCCCGATGCAGTCTAGATAAACGACCTCAAAGGCTTTTGGGGACGATTGAGGAGCGCTGTGGGAACATGCTATGTTGTCGGTTTAGGCGAGTGCACCTGGCAACCATGACACGTATTACAATGACGCTTTACATCAGAAACTAGAGACGGCCAAAAGTATGCGCTGTTGATGCCATTCTTCGTCTTTTTTCCAGAAAAGTGGCCTCCGCACGAGCTATCATGTCCTAATTGTAACACTTCAGCATGACAAGGCTTCCGCACCACCAGTTGCAGTTGTTGCTTGTCACCCAACGACTATCTAGGAAACAACAGTTGCCCCTGAATGATCATGTCCTGGGTCCCAGCCTTCGCTTGGTGCCATGCATCCGCTAACGATTCATCGTCCATTTGCTCTTTTGCAAATGAGCCTTCAGTAGGCGGTGCAAGCTGCTCATTTTCTTCCTTGTGACACCCCTGCAAGAGATCTGAGGCAGCGTCCACGTTAGCCACGCTATCCATGCACTCTCGATCCTGTGGTGGCTGTTCAACCACCTCACGGCCCTTCCTCTCTCTGTTTCTATCGCCTTCGCTCTCATTCCCTTGCCCTACATTTACTTCACAGCGCGCGTCACCTTTGATACCTTTGTTCGACTCTTCACAATCATCAAGCGGCGGAGCGTTATCAGCGCTACTGTGGGCTACGGACTCTACTCCATTTTCTCTGGCCAAAGTGCCTTCTTGCTCTGGCGATCCCTCCACAAAACCACACTCGTCGCCCTCTACGTCGTTCTCCGACTCATATGCGGCGAGACGGAGACTCATAATCGTCAGGAGTCAGTAGCAGGTCTGCTCTTGTGGTCGATTCAGGCGTCACCGCGCAAAGAAACGGTACGCGCTGGGTAGGAGGAGGAGGAGAAGGAGAGAAAGGAAAGGCAGGGATGTTAACCAGTCTAGAAGGACCGGTATGCTACCCTACACTGGGGGAAGGGATGGGGGAGATATAAAGAGAGAGAGAGAGAGAGAGGAGAGCACGCACGCACAAAAAGTCACACACATTTAACGGTCATTATAACGACGTTAGTCTATAACCGACGGTGCAGGTCTGATGCCTTCAAGAAGTTTAGCACTGCCTTCGTCGCCTTCACCCGCGATGACCTATCAGGACGACATTCCAGAATGGTTCCTGCCGTCATCGGTCTGGGATCTATGCGAGCAAGAGCGACGGCGAGGGATTTTCTCTGCGCATTGTAGCGAGGACAGTCGCAGAAGATGTGCTGTAGTGTCTCCTCGCTACCACAGTTGTCACAAAACGGGTTGTCAGCCATTTGGATTCGAAAGGAGAATGACTTTGTGAAAGCCACTCTTAGCCATAAACGGCAAAGCAGAGTGGCATCATTTCGGCGTAGTCCCGTAGGTGTCTGAAGACGCAGATTGGTGGGGCAGTGGCGGTGGTGGTTGTGCAGTCTGCTTGCTGTGTTATAAGTGGAGGAAGTCATTTCTTGTGCAGCCACTCGAAGTTGGCTAGCAGCATCGGTCCTTGATAGGGGTATCGTCTCGATCCTGTCACCTTGAAGAGCTGATCGAGCAGCATTATCGGCGTGTTCATTGCCTATCAGGCCGCAGTGACTTGGCAGCCACTGAAATGTCACGTGGTGTCCTTTCTCTAACGAAGTATGGAGGAGATATCTAACCTCGAAGACCAACTGCTCGTATGGTCCATGTCGCAGGGCTGATAGCAAAGATTGTAGGGCTGCCTTCGAATCGCAGAAGACTGACCATCGTTGGGGCTGTTCACGGTTGACTACACAAAGTGCAGCGCGAAGAGCGGCAAGTTCTGCTGCTGTTGATGTCGTTGGGTGGTCTGTCTTGAAAGTGACGCTGATAGCTTTCGCTGGGACGACCACTGCTCCGGACGAACACTGGGGGGTAGCTGACCCATCAGTATAAACATGCACATGATCTGCAGGCCAAGGGGAATGTACAGACGGGTCCGCTGTTAAAGGGAGCGCTTGCGTTTCGGGTATGTCCGGATATCACTCTGCTACAAAAGCATAATGGCTTAGATTTGCATAACACTACTGGTGGTTGACAGTTACAAATCCTTATGACGGACTGGTAACGTGCACGAACCATCTTTCCGCATCCACTAGTCGTTAGGGGGCCAACAAAATGAAAGTTGCTCATTCGAGTGCTCCCTTTAACAGTGGACCGTACTGTACATAGCTTCTGCAGTAACAGCTTGGCCAAATGCGCCCGTAAGCTTCATAGTACTACTGCTCTGTCCTAGAATATCAGTTTGCACTTTACTTGCTTTTATTAGGGTGATGTCCACACCAGAGTCAATGCGAGCTGCAGAGACTTTCCCCAACGAAAACCCGCGCTCGCGTGTTTCCCAACTGGGTGCTGTTTCCTGTGAGCCCATCCGATCGTCTCGCGTTGAATGCGTTCTCACCTGCGGCTATGCGAAAAACTTTGTTCCCAGGGTCGACGCCACACCGCGAACTACAATCCCTTTGAAAATGTCCCGGTTCTCCGCAAGCGAAGCACAGCATGCGGTCAAGCAGCAAGTTACTCGCGTACTGTCTGCCTCTGCCCTATTGAATAGGCCGCAATTCTCTTGCCATAGTGTCGTGGTAGCTTGTCACTCTATGTGACGTACTTTCTTAAAAATTTGCCGCCAGTTCGGCGAAGTCTTTCGCCAGCAGCCAGCCTTTAATTTCGCCCTGTGTGAGGAACGATCTAATATCAGGCGGCATAAGTAGCTTCAGCCTATCCGCGATAAGCAGAGCATGCATACATTCGAATGAATTTACTTCTCTGCTGCTTGGATAATAACTGAACATCATTTTCAATCTAGCTGCAAGCTGACCCCACGACTCCCCTGCCGCCTTCTTGATGTCTAGGAACCGCCTGCGGTACTCTGCCGGGATCATCTTAAGATCCTTGAGCGCCTTCTCTTTGAGCTCTCTGTAAGAGTGTACCACTCACTGACTAGCCGATCACGGACATCCTCATCGCGTCACTGAGGAAAGGCAGTATCAGAGCGCCCTGCATTTTCTCGGAAATTCTAAGGGCATTCAATGACGCTTCGGCGTTTTAAACCATGCCAGAATCATGGTGTCGTTCACAGGCATTGGGGGCGAGAACGGTTTTTAACTCCTTCGCGGACCTCCCTGTCCTGCTCGTTTCACTTCGTGCAGGCGCGGCATCTTGTGATGCGTGCGAGGACTTCATGTTCTCTATCTCTAGTTGAAGCTTGAGGGCTTCAATCTGGAAATTTAATGCGTCGGTGCTACCCAATTCGTTTGTGCCGACACCAGCATCGGAGCTGTTGTCTGTGTCGTCCATATTGCCTAGCTCCCAGAGAGTGCCGGAACGCAAATGCATTCACATGAGAACCATTACAAGAGAGCACGAAACGAATCTCACCATATGAAGTGATGCTTTCCGCCCGCTGCTCTTGTCGCTGCTTCTCTAGGCGTCCTCGCAAATCTCGTGGTTTTGCGAATGTCCACACTTGCGATGGCGTTGAAGGTCGATGTGGTGATGAAGTAAAATAACGAATGAGAAAAAAAAGTCACAGTTTCGCCGCAAGGGCGAAGCAATGAATGCGAGATCAAGGAACTAATGCTATACGAAGTGAGGCTCGCCAATGGATACTCTCAGTTTGAACATCGCTTCTGTTGCAAAGGCGGCCGAAGCAGCGAAGGAAACTAGCGTGCTTCAAGTGTCGAGCTGTGACACTTGATAGTTCGCGCTCATCTTCTGTTTGTTCGTTTAGCGGCGTCCCTTGAGATCGAGTGACTTTCGTAAGCTCCGTAACATGAGCGCGGACATCACGGTGAAAGCGTGAAACATTCCTCTTCCCCTCACCACGAGAAAACCGCGCGAGCAGACAGCGGAAGCGCAAGCTTCTCCCATGTGCAAATATAAGAAGAAGCGAGCGAGCTCGCCGACGACTTTTAAATGCGCCCGTCGGGCTCCTAGCGCCATGTCGCTGGTAATGAAGAAACGCTTATTATCGCCTGCTGTCTCCGAGTCCGTCCAGCGCTAAAGGGTGTGTATATAAACGCTCGCCGTTAGCTACGTGGAGGATCTGCGTTTCGTGGCGTAGTGGATAATCTGCTCGCTGCGGAACAAGAGGTCCCTTGTTCGATTCCGCGCGTCGGAAGCATTTTTCTGAATTATTTTTCTTTGGGTCTTTTATCAAGGGCGTAGTCAAGGGGGGGGGGGGCTGGGGGGGTTCGAACCCAACCGAAATTTTTCAGTTTTGCTTGCGTATAGAGGCACGCACGCATACAAACGCACGCACGAACATACATAAAGTATGGTTGAACCCCCCCCCCCCGAAAAAAATTTCTGGCTACGCCCCTGGCTTTTAAATATCTATGCATACTGATACATATACGGCGCATGACGGCGGCGACGGCGACGGCGACGGCAAAATCCAGCCGAGACTGTCCATATAATTGCTATCGCAATAAAAAATCACCGCATATCCACGGAGTGAATGATGATGAGTGGGCGAAGCTGCGGAGGTTCATCGGTAAACCGTGAATCTTCCGTGAATTCTGCCAAGTACATCATCACCGACGTGAGATCGGGCGCGTTTATACTAAAGGTTCGATGAGTTATGACGACTTGCAGCTCACTTTAATTTTACATGTACGCTGTGAATTTTCATTGTTTAGAAAACCATTACTTTAGAAAACATCTGGCGTCTTTCGTTAAGCAGCTGGCGTCTTTTCGTTTTGCTTTAGAAACATCTGGCGTTCTTTCGTTTTGCTTTTACAAAACATCTGGCGTCTTTCGTTGGTTTATTTCATCAATCAACGGCGTTTTGAACAAAATTTTTATTGTTTAATCACGCACAGGAGAAATCTCACCAGGCACTACCTTGGAGGTAAACAATGGCTGCTAATGAGAATGAGACACAGAAGAAGTCGGCTTTTAGCTAACACTTACACTTCTACTTCTACTAACGTTTCCTACTGGAACATGCCAATGGCTGCTAATGGGGAATGAGAGACAGAAGAATTCGGCTTTTAGTTAACGCGCACGCTGCGAATTTTTTATTGTTCAACAACGCACAGGAAAAATCTCCCCCCGGCACCACCTTGGAGGTCAAGATCTGGTACTAGCGTTACGACTGGTTACGCACTACTACGAGGGACGAACGGGTGCCGCCTTAAGGAGCTTCGCCCCTAAAACGCGCCACACTACTGCCACACCACAGCAACGTTCTCTTGTCTTCTGCGCTTAACGCCGTCGGATCGTTTCTGACGCCAAGCCACTTCCTTGCTGCAGCTGTCACCCTGGCGAGGCCTCCCTCACCGAAGCGCTGATCCTGTGACGATCGGCACCTGCCGCTTGCAGACGATTCCTTTCCGTGCTCCCTCAATCCACTGTACGCCCGCAAATCTCACCGTAGGCTTCTTCAGAATCGTTCCGAGAGTGCTCCAACCTCTTGCAGCGGTTCTCGAAAGCCAGCCACTTTTCGCGTCTCTCTTTCGATGGCGCACCAACGCCTTCAAAGTCGGCCAAGTCGCGGTGATGACGTAAGAGCTCACCTCCACCAAGGCTCCGGTGTCTTCCTCACTCTGGGCTCCGTCGATCCTGTCGACTGCGCCAGTTAGGTTTGGTTGGTATCTACAGCTCCTCGATGATCCGAGTGCACGCTAACAACGTGAAGGAAAAGCCAGAGTCTGGTTGAAGCCTAGGCAGTGCCTAGGCAGACAGAAAAAGAATTTCTGGAGATGATCTGGACCCTTACGAAGTTCCGGCCTTATTTGTATGGTCGCCCATTTGACGTCGTCGCCAACCATCATGCACTATGATGGTTGTCATCATTGAAGGATCCCTCAGGCCGTCTCGCCCGCTGGACACTTCGCCTGCAAGAATACGACATACGCGTGCGATATCCACATGCAGCCAAGATCGAACCCGCCACCTAGCGCTAGAGTGATAAAGGCAGACATATTTTCTGTGGTGGCTGCTGTGCTGTTGCCACCTATTCTTATAGAACCTTCCCTACCAGCAGTTGATTTTGTCTTATGCCGTACGTTCTTTTTCAAGCGAAGCTTGTACTGACTGACCTTTGTAGCTGGTGAGGGTGTTCCCAAAACCCCCCTTCAGCTACGTAAATTCAGGAGCCCTTCTCCAATCTTTCAAAATCGGGAAAGCGAAGCTTGGCGTGGGTGTGCCTGAGGTACTTTCTTTCTGCCTTCTTTCTTTCTTTCTTTCTTTCTTTCTTTCTTTCTTTCTTTCTTTCTTTCTTTCCTTTCTTTCTTTCTATTCTTTCTTTCTTTCTTTTCTTTCTTTCTTTCTTTCTCTTCTTTCCTTCCGTCTTCTTTTCTTTCTTTCTTCCTTTCTTTCCTTCTTTCTTTCTTTTCTCTCTTCCTTCTTTCTTCCCTTTCTTTCTTTCTTTCTCTCTTTCTTTCTTTGTTCCTTCTTCTTTCTTCTCTTTCTTTCCTTCTTTCTTTAATTTCTTTCCTTTCTTCTCTTCCTTCTTTTCTTTCTTTCTCTTTCCTTCTTTCATTTCTTTCTTTCTTTCTTTCCTTCTCTCTTTCCTTCTTCCTTTCCTTCCTTCCTTCCTTTCTTTTTCTTTCTTTCCTTCCTTCTTCTTTCTCTCTTTCTTTCTTTCCTTCTTTCTTCCTCTTTCTTTCTCTCTTTCTTCTTCTTCCTTTCTTTCTTTCCTTCTTTCTTTCTTTCTTCCTTTCTTTCTTTCTTTCTTTCGCTCTTTCCTTCTTCTTCCTTTCTTTCTTCTTCTTCTTTCTTTCTTCTTTCTTTCTTTCCTTCTTTCTTCTTTCTTTGTCTCTCTTCCTTCTTTCTTTCTCCTTCTTTCTTCTTCCTTTCTTTCTCTCTTTCTTTCTTTCTTTCCTTCTTCCTTCCTTTCTTTCTTTCTTTCTTGCTGTCTTTCTTTCTCTCTCTCTTTCATTCTTTCTTTCTTCTTCTTTCTTCTTTCTTTCTTTCTTCCTTTCTTTCTTTTTTCCTTCCTCTTTCTTTCTTCCTTTCCTTCTTCTTTCCTTCTCTCTTTCCTCCTTCCTTTCTTTCTTTCCTTCTTTCTTTCTTTCTCTCTTTCTTCTTTCTTCCTTCCTTTCTTTCCTTCTTTCTTTCTTTCTTCCTTTCTTTCTTTCTTTCTTTCTCTCTTTCCTTCTTTCTTCCTTTCTTTCTTCCTTTCTTTCTTTCTTTCTTTCCTTCCTTCTTTCTCTCATTCTTTCTTTCTTCCTTTCTTTCTCTCTTTCTTTCGTTCTTTCCTTCTTCCTTCCTTTCTTTCTTTCTTTCCTTCTTCCTTCCTTTCTTTCTTTCTTTCTTGCTGTCTTTCTTTCTCTCTCTCTTTCATTCTTTCTTTCTTTCTTCCTTTCTTTCTTTCTTTCCTTCTCTCTTTCCTTCTTCCTTCCTTCCTTCCTTCCTTCCTTTCTTTCTTTCTTTCCTTCTCTCTTTCCTTCTTCCTTCCTTCCTTCCTTTCTTTCTTTCTTTCCTTCCTTCCTTCTTTCTCTCTTTCTTTCTTTCCTTCCTTCTTTCTTTCTTTCTTTCTTTCTTTCTCTCTTCCTTTCTTTGTTTCTTTCTTTCTCTCTTTCTCTCTTTCTTTCTTTCTTTCTTTCTTTCTCTCTTTCCTTCTTTCTTTCTTTCTTTCTTTCCTGCTCTCTTTCTTTCTTTCTCCCTTTCCTTCTTTCTTTCTTTCTCTCTTACTTTCTTTCTTTCTCCCTTTCTATCTTTCCTTCTTTATTTCTTTCTTTCTATCTCTCTTTCTTTCTTTCTTTCTTTCTTTCTCTCTTTCCTTCTTTCTTTCTTTCCTTCTTCCTCTCTTTCTTTCTTTCTTTCTCTCTTTCTTTCTTTCTTTCTCTCCTTCTTTCTCTCTTTCTTTCTCTCTTTCTTTCTCTCTTTCTTTCTTTCATTGGAGCTACCAGCCGTCCCCGGAATACTATTTTCGGGCTGAATCGTCATGACGTCTTTCATGCCCTTTCCATCGTTAGTGAGCCTGTGGGAGGGCCCAACGAAAGACCATCACGCGATCATAAATGCGAGTAAGGAATCCAAATTTATCCAAGGCAGAGTTTTTCTGAAATGCGCAATTACTGATATCGCCCTTACGGCTTGTCCAGCAGGTCGCTTTTACTCCGCAAACAGGAAGCATTTTAATGAAGCGGCTATAGCAAGTGTACTGCTTCGAAATTGTTTTTTGCATCGTGAGTAGGACCCCTTCGTATGCTTCAGTTCACGTTGGGCAAACACAGGGCGCGTGACTCATAGTGTTCAAGGCGCTCGCTTTCGGACCGGGGGTACCCGGATTCAAAGCGGAGCCTCTGAAAAAAATGTTATTTTCGTTTGTTAAGGCATTCAATTGACGGCACTCAGCGACAATACGCAATGGCGACAGTCAAGTCAAAGCACGGACTCTCAGCGCGAGCGGCGCTCTTTCAGGAGGAGCCGAAGAGGACGACACACCAGAAAGCGCTGGAGAGCGCAACCCATTACTCAGTTCCAAGGCTTCGCTAGTTTTATTTATTATTTGATTGGTGCCCGCCAGCTGTGTGTGAGGAGGTTTTTTATGAACACCACGATCACCAACTACAAAGATGAGTCAATAAAAACTTCGCTTAGAAAACCCTCCTCACCACTGCTGGAGCGCGCTAAAGAAAAAAAAAAGGCAGATCCCACGCGTTGTAGGAATCGCTTTCATGCGAAGCAGTGAGCGAGTACTTCTATGCTGAATTTTATGACTGAACCAAGCGTTGCGAGGTGGATCGAGATGTTTTTGTAAGTGTAGTAGCTGTGTACACCTCGTGGGCTTACCAGGCACATCGACAACACTGGTGTTTAAAGGGACACTAAAGAGCAAAACGATATTTCTCGCATTAATAAAGTAGTCTTCCACGATACCAAAAACACCTTGCTTGCCGCGAGAAGACGCTTAATAAGTGAGAAAACGCGCAAAAAGAAAATACAGGTGGCGACACCACCTTGGAATTCCCGCACCATTTGCCGTGACGTCACATATTTTTGACGACGCCTGCTTGGGCCTACGTAGTTCCTAATCGGTTAAATCGAAGTACATTGTCCTCTGAGGGGGCTAGAGACTTTACATAACGAGTTTGTGGAAATTTCGTAGCGCCAGTGGCGCCAAAATACGTTAAACGCTCTTGGAAATCTTTTACGTCACGAATTACAAAGTTAGGCGCGAAATTTAAAAATGAAACTTTAAACTTGCGTTTCTCCTCTAATAATAAACCTTTAGTGGTGAAATAAACTACACAAGAGTTCTCCGAGCACACTTTATCAATCTAAAGCAATTCATTGTTTCTCTTTAGTGTCCCTTTAAAGGGTAAGTTATGGTGCGACGTAACGTCAGCCCTCACGTTACAGTACGTACGTTAGTGTTATCGAAACTAAGTGCACTTTATGGTGCAATCATGGGAATATTATACATAACTTTCGTTAATGTTTTCCTCCGGGGTCGAGCAATACTTGAATATAGCTTGCTGTATCCTAGGAATACAAATGTAATGTTTCTTAGACTCCTATAAAAGCGGAGCCAACCAGGGGCGTAGCCAGAAATTTTTTTCGGGGGGGGGGGGTTCAACCATACTTTATGTATGTTCGTGCGTGCGTTTGTATGTGTGCGTGTATATATACACATGCAAAATTGAAAAATTTCAGGGGGGGTTGAACCCCTCCAACCCCTCCCCCCCTTGACTACGCCCCTGGAGCCAACACTGGAACCACAGACGTTAATCTGATGTGACGCCTGTATCGCAGGAGCACGTATGTAGTGCTTATTGCTTTCTTATAAAATTTGACAGCCAGCACCACAACCACAATTGATGTTGCACCGACATTTCGCCTGCATAGACTGTTTTACAGCGAAAGCTGTTATGAGATCACAAGGGCCGTTTTTGGCGCCGTAGTTGTCCGCCGCCGCCACCGCCGGTGTACGTAACCACTATCGCTCGAAATAAGAAAATATTTCCAGGATAGAGCGAGCTTCGAACCTGGGCCCTCTGCGTGGGAGCCCAGTGTTCTACCTCAGGGCCATGCCGGTGCTTGAAACTGCGCTGCAAAAAAGACCCTATACAGGCTTCATGTCGGGAAGGAACCACATTAACATATGTAATGTAGCGTGGTAGAAGAGTAAAATAAAAACCACGGTGTCACACAACGCGAATTCTGTAAGAAGGCGTCCCACAATGCGAATTGCGCAACGAGTGGGTTGTTGAATGCTTTCAACCCATTACAAAGGGCTCTGTCATAATTATTCATCATCATCAGCCACAGCATCAACAAAGTGGACACAATGCCTTACAGGTGTTTACTCGAGCTCATCGCGGCGTTGCGCAGGAGAATTTCGGCATGTCTAGCCCGCGTTTCAGAGGAAGAGTGGAGAGGGGTGAGGGAGAGGGGAAGGTGAGAGGGTGAGTGGAGGGGGAAAGGGGAGAGGGGTAGAGGACATGGGGAATGGTGAGGGGGAGTGGAGAGGTGTGTGGAGAGGGTATGCGCCTGCGCAGTAAGGGTGGTCACGCCGCACACCACCACCACCACCGGACAGATACTGCCGGCTGCCAAAGATACGCTGGACAACGGAGACGTGACAAGGTTAGACAGAGGAGCTACGCCCCTAAAAAGACGTTTAATACGTGACGAGGACAAAACACACACAGAGCATGTGGAAGCAGAAGCTCTCAACGCTCGATGCGGCGGCCTTTTTATCAGCCCTAAGACGCTAAGAGGAGGAGGGCGCAGCTCCGCTGTTCGGACGCGTCCGGCGTGTCCGAGGAACGCGTCCAGTGTCTCTGAGAGGGACGCAAGCAAGGAAGAGAGCACTGCACAGGGGTCGCGCGTTCTGCACCTTAATGCAGCTCGGTTCTGAGGCACTTGCCCAGGTAGTCGTGCTCGGGGTCCAGCCTGTGGAGCGTTTACGGTGGTGGGTCGTAGCGCGATCGTAACAGCAGGTTACTGTTGAAACATATGCACTGCATGGAATTACAATACTATTACTGGTGTGCACCACATTAAATTTTGCGGAGTATTGCGAAATCTTTTGCGAAAGCTATACCACATGAATACAACCGAGAGAGTTGGTGTGACTTTTCTTCAACCTTAAACGTAGCCTGAGACTATGCACCATTACCCACTCGAATTGCATTCAAAAGGTATCTGTCGATGGCAAGTAGGCGTAATCTGAAAATTACTGACGAGGTTGTCAGGTGAATTTCAGCAACAAGGCTGATTCAGTAGGAAACAATTATGGCCAGAGTCGGTTCCCACATGTATTTATTGTGTGCACATGTACGTATTTACATGAACGAAATGTTTAGAAATAGTTAAAACAACTGGCTCAATCATAATAAGCTTGTGAATTCACTCCTGTAAAGGCTGGAATATAAAGCTTAACAAAAAAGTTTAAGCTGGCACAATGTTCACCTACCGGTAAGTTTACACAATAAGATAGTAATGCAGGTGGAATGAACACAAGAAAGCTAAATGTACACTACCCGTGTTTAACCAGTTCTGCGTCATATACCTGCTTTCTAGTCTTCATGGTGACCAACACAGCGGCTGCCTGAGCTGTCCCTGCAGCCACCATGTCCATTGTTGTAAACACCAGAACACTGATCAGAAGGCATTGATGGCTGGTGCCATCACGTAACAGATATGGTGATACCCAAGGGTATGGCACAGTAGATAATCTGTGCAGTCATTCAATCAAAGCATCGCACATTTTTGCATCTAATTTGTTTTGCTTCATTACCATTCACAACTCCTGTCTAGCACCATAAAAGAACACACGCACAACAAAGAATGACACAGACACTACACATGGCATCTTTTGACACTGTATATGCCATCTGAAAATGAGCAGTGCTTGACAGCATAATTACAGCAGGGCAGCAACAATGGGGTCTCCATTTGGCGCTTTCTCTTACTTCAGCATTTATGACATCAAGAGATGCCCAGCTAGTTCTCTTTCACTGAAATAAGTGGTTGTTGGAGGTTGCACAGGTGTCAGGCGGAGCAATGCTGCGCATGCGACTCGTATAAACAAAACCGAGCTGCGGGCGAATGCCGGGGGTCGGCACGCAGTGTTGGCGGTAACGCGTTACTTTTTTCAGTAACTTAGTAACGTACTCGTTACTATTTCGAAACTGTAACGGGTAACGTACTTTCGTTACCATTTTTCGGTAACGTGAGGTCTCACGTCACTCGTTACTTTTCATTCCAATTATTCTCGCAGTCTTACACAAAGTTAATTCGTCTTGTAGGAGCGCCTTTCTCAGAGCTCGACCCGACGTTCTTTTGTCTCTCTCTCTTCACCCTTACTCGCACTTTGCTTCAGTTATTTTGTCGCTGCGGCAGACTGCTGTCGGCCCGCCAAGCGTTGACAAAGCGACCCCGCACGCGTTCCTTTTTTGCGCGGGGGAAATTTCAATGGGGAGCAAACAGCCGAAATTTATTAAACGGATCTGCTATAGTTTCGGCTACCTTGCGCTCGAGTTTCAGTTGTCGTTGATTGGCTATAGAGTTTCAAGTTGTCGTTGATTATCGATGAAGTGAAGCGAAGTGCGGTCCTCGTAACCGTCAAAAGTGAGCTCTCGAGATTTCCTTGGCTTATGGACATCAAGTGTGAGCTTCAACACAACGGAGAATGACTTCTCCGGAAATGCCTTCTCGACACCATCGCCATCTGAAGATGAGAGACTGTCTCAGTACCACGTGCCGCATGATATTGCGTTGAGCGGGCTCAAGGAAAACTTTACGCACGTTCACCAGCTCTTCCTTGATTACACGTCTACCATATAGCGCATCCGTCGAGCTCCTATTTAGCATGGTTGCGGACGTATTCGCTAAGAAGCGAGTCAAGCTGTACGATGACACCTTTCAAATGCAGCTGTTGCTTACATTCAGCACTCAGTCGTTACATTAGGAAGTTGTCCCTGCAATACTCTAGCACTGTTCATGAATTCAGTATTCAAAATAAGTTTTGCTTCTTGCTATCTGCAACTGCGGCTACGTTTCTGGTTATTGAATTCGTGCGAGCGAGGCTAACACTGAACACCTTCACATACACAGACGCCATATTTGCGGTAATTATGCAAGTTAAATTGAAAAAAAAAGTGTCCATGCGCGCAAATACTTTTCCCTAATTTATGCCATTGAAGCATTTATTTACTGCTAAAACTGGCGCATTTACTTTGTAAGTAAAACACGCCGTTATAATTACTCCAGATTTAGTCAGTGACGTTTTCTTTGCGGAGAACGTTGATGATGAAATCGATCACTTTTATTTTATTGTCCCACTGCGAAAAAATGGTTTCCCCATGTGCCACAGAGTCAGAAGCCGTCAGATGTAAATATACAGACAACTTTAGGCCGTACTGCCAGGTTACAACGCATTTGTGCAAATTATTCTCGTTAAAATCAAATCAGTACTTAGAGTAAAATTGTTGTTTTATGTGAGATATAAATATGGGCTTTATAAAGTTGCTATTGTACGTTCCAGTTGCGAAGATGCGCTGATTAAGATTTCTGATCGTGGAGTAACGGCAGAAGTAACGTCCGTTACTTTTTTTCGGTAATGATAACGGTAACGCGTTAATTTTTTTATGGGTAACGTAGGGCGGTAACGCGTTCCTTTTTCTTTAGCGTAACGAGTAACGTATTTAGTTACTTTTTTTCGGTAACGTATACAACACTGGTTAGAAGTTTGCCGATGTTCGAGGCTTCGAAGCATGCCCCTGTTGGCGTTTCAGAAACCAAAGGTTTACGATCACAAACACTTTCTTTTGTTATGACCTGAAAGGTATCCTATTAACTTGCACATTAAAGTGACATCTGTGGCCTCTACGCTGGGAAAATTGTGGTTAAGAGACTGTTATATATCGCTGTGCGGCGTCGACCAGAAGCTCGCGCTAGTTTGTACTCCGTCTGCTTGGGAGGGAGTTCCCGGCCCCGTTCCGTCGGGGCGGGAGTTCCGTGGATTGAGAACTCTATCTGAGTAGCAGAGAGTTCGCGGTCTCTGTTGCTCTGCCTTGAAGGAAAGAGCAAGTTCCGCGGCTAACTCTCCACTACTCCCCCACGGCGTTAAAGAACTCTGGCGAGAGTAATACAGTCGCTCTACCCTCGCAGTACTCCCTTTACATCTGTGATGTGGATTTGGGTAGGCAAAGCGACAGTTCCTTTTTTATCTACGGAAATGCACTTTGTCAACAGTCTTAACTTTATTGTGCGTGACCCCGCAGGGGCGTCTGCGCGAGCAGGCGTTTGGTGTGTAGCGACACCACGGACCCGAGCTAACGGGGGGTTCCACCCCCTCCCACCCTAGCCGTGCGTGGCTTTGCCGTGTCCGGGGAAAAGGGATCCTGGGGTTGAGTCGACGCCGGGTGCTTGGACCTTTAAGGCCCCCGGCAGAGGCAACACACCCCTTTGGCCCCTGCTTCACGTAGATGGCACCCCTGGGCTGACCCACCCAGGGGAATCGGCGGTCGCCTTTTCCTGTCCCCCTCTCTGAGCTTTCACTTTCCTATCTTCTTTCCTCGCTGTCCTGTCTTCTAATCTCTTCTGTTACTTCCCCATTTTCGTAGGCGGCCCGGGTTAACCGTGTATATATGTCCTCTCTTGGACATAATATATTAGGTTATAGCGGCATTGTACGGCTGGCGTCTGCAGCCTTAGTTCATAAGTGCTGCAGCGTCCCAAGTTGGACTCCATGGTGGGTGGCCGCCACTGCTGCCGAAACACACACAACTATAATGGAAACAGATCCATTCCCCCGTCACCTTGATCGTTACCCTCACAAGAGGGTACGCACCGATGAAGTGCTCAATTCCCTGACCCCAACAGCAGAAACATTTCCAAAGTTTCATGTCCTTCACAGCCAGAACCCTGACAAACTCGCAAGAACTATTTCACCATTCACAGTCGCAAAATCCTTGACCGAAGCTTTAGGGCCGGGCTACAAGGTAACCAAAATGGCGAGCGGTGACCTTCTTCTGGAAGTCACAGCGAAACAGTATGAAAACTCAGCACTCTCGCATCACTTGGAAGCATAGCCATTACAGCGTCACCCCATAGGTCCATGAACACCTCACGCGGTGTCGTTTCTGAAGTAGACCTCCTTGACTTGTCTGAAGCTGAACTGCTAGAGGGATGGAAAAGCCAGAACGTAACTGATGTGAAACGAATCGTTATTAGAAGAGAAGGAAAAGAAATCCCAACGAAACACCTGATTCTCACATTTGCAACCAGTGTTGTTCCCCAAACCATTGAAACAGGCTACATAAAATTAAATGTCAGACAATACATTTGTAACCCCAGACGTTGCTTCCATGCCAGAGATTCGGCCACGGATCACTCAGCTGCCGTGGTCATCAAACTTGTCCTAAATGCGGTGTACAAGGCCACCCCTCCGACAACTGGCTGAGCCACCACACTGCGTCAACTGTAACGGCAACCATCCTGCATACTCACGTTCATGTCCAAGCTGGAAAAAAGAAAGGACATCATCACATTGAAATACAAAGAGAACATTTCTTTCCGCGAAGCCCGTAAAGGTGCTCACCCTTTCACAGCACACCCTACGCTGATGCGGCGCGCCGGGTGAAGCATTTTCATCATACACCTGCAGTTTCCCACTTCATCCCGGTACCACCCAGGGGAAATCGGCAGTCGCCTTTTCCTGTCTCTCTCTCCCTCCCTCATCTTCGCCTTTCTCTCTCACTTTACATCTTTCCTGTCTACTCTCTCTTCTATTTACTTCCAGTCTTCCTGGCGGCAAGGGTTAACCTTGTGTAGTTACTCAATCTTGGGTAGTTATATTTGGTTATAGCGGCGATGTATGGCTGGCGTCTTCAAGTGTTCTACCTTGAAGCGCCCCCTCGTTGGGCTCGGTGGTGGGGGTCACCATCGCCGCCGAACTTCAAATTTCTCATATGGATAACCCTTTTCCCGCACTCCCTGATCGCCGCCTGAAAAGGTGGCGCACCGATGAGAACTTTTCTTTTCAACAACCCAAACAGATCTTTCCGAAGTACCATGTAGTCCACAGTCAGAATGAAAACAAGGCAGTCCGAGCAATCTCACCTTTTCTTGTGTCCAAAACTCTCACGGAAGCAATCGGCCCAGGTTACAAGGTAACAAAAATGGGAAGCGGCGATCTCCTCCTCGAACTTCGCGACAAGACACAGTATGACAATCTATCGAAACTCACAGCATTTGGGGACATACCAGTGTCAGTGGGCCCGCACAGGTCGATGAATACGGTGCGCGGTGTGATCTCTGATGACGACCTCCTCGAACTATCCGAAAGTGAACTGCTGGAAGGTTGGCAGGACCAAAACGTAGTCAAAGTACAAAGAATAACAATAAGGCGAGATGATAAACAGATCCCAACAAAGCACATTATTATTACATTTGGAAATAGCAACCTGCCAGACTCCATTGAAACCGGCTATTGTAAGCTTCGTGTCCGACCATATATTCCGAATCCCCGTCGTTGTTTCAAGTGTCAGCGCTTTGGACATGGGTCGCAAAGCTGCAGAGGGCGCGCCACATGTGCAAAATGTGCATCCAAGGAGCACTTGTCTGAGAGCTGCACCTCTGCAGCTCGTTGTGCGAACTGTGAAGGGGACCACCCAGCCTACTCACGATCATGCCCCTCGTGGAAGAAAGAGAAAGAAATAATAGAACTGAAGGTCAAATTCAACCTATCGTTCCAAGAGGCTCGCAAACGTTTCTCCCTCCACAACCAGTCTAGTCCCTCCTACGCCGATGTGTCGCGCCGGGCGCCGCGCCACATCTTCCAGCGCCCGCAAGAGTCACACGGAGTGTGACTGCGGTCGCGCCATCAGCGCCCCCGGCTGGAGTAGCCTGTGCTGCTCCGCCCCCCCTCCCAAAGGGCCAGCAGACTCCCGAGCCTGCCGGACCCAAGGCCGCTGCAAGCGCAGTCAGGCCCGAAGCCGCCGCGAACGTGCCTGCTGTGCAGGCACCATCCACCACCTCCGAAGAGGTGATGGACACAAACAGCACGACTCCGGCGCCTCAGACGCCGAAGGATCGGCGCAACTCCTTGGAGCGCGCCAAAAAAGAAAAACACGCATTACGGGGCCTAGAAAGGGCCCTGTAACTTAAGGAAGCACTTTTTGTACACACAGCACCATACCACATACATTAAAATGGACATACAAATTCTACAATGGAACGTCAGAGGACTGCTAAGAAACCTCGACGATATCCAAGAACTCTTACACGAACACTCACCAAAAGTGCTGTGTGTACAAGAAACACACTTAAAATCAAAACACACCAACTTTCTACGCAGTCACATTATTTTCCGAAAGGACCGGGATGACGCCGTGGCGTCATCCGGTGGTGTAGCTGTTATAGTTAATCAAGGAGTAGCGTGCACACATTTACCACTCCAATCGTCCCTGGAGGCAGTGGCTGTTCGAGTGGTTCTTCTGAACAAACTCGTCACCATTTGCTCTCTTTATATACCTCCGCATCACCCACTGAATAAACATGAATTCCAGTCCTTGATAGATGAACTTCCGGAACCGTATCTGGTCCTTGGGGACTTCAATGCACATAGTGGTCTATGGGGTGACTCTCGCTGCGATGCTCGAGGTCGTCTAATTGAACAGTTCCTCTTCTCTTCCGGCGCATGTCTCTTGAATCAAAAAGAGCCAACATATTATAGCCTTGCCAACAATACGTACTCGTCTATAGACCTCAGCATCACATCTCCATCACTTCTGCCCCTACTAACATGGAAGGTCATTAATAATCCCTATGGAAGTGATCACTTTCCTATAGTTCTGAGCACACCAATAGCTAATGAATGTCCTCCACAGGTTCCCAAATGGCAAATTGACAAAGCCGATTGGGAACAGTTTCGTAAAATGGCTCTCTTAAGTTGGACCGACATGTGTGCTTTAAGCATGGAGGAAGCTGTAGAATACTTTACTGCTTTTTTGATTGATGTAGCAAATAAGTGTATCCCACAAACATCTGGACTGCCCGGGAAAAGACGTGTGCCGTGGTGGAACACTGAGTGTAGAAATGCGCGCAAAAAACAAATAAAGCATGGAGGCTGCTTCGGGAATCTCCCACAGCCGAGAATCTGGACAGTTTTAAGAATATTAAGTCCCAAGGCAGGAGAACACGCCGACAGGCAAGAAGGGAAAGTTGGCAGAAATTTTTATCGGGTATTAATTCATATACACAGGAGGCCAAAGTCTGGAACATGGTTAGCAGGGTAGCAGGCCGACAAGCACATTCACTTCCTCTAGTAAACACACAAGGCGACAGCTTGGAAGACCAGGCGAACTTCCTAGGTTCACACTTCGAACAGGTGTCGAGCTCGTCGCACTATAGTGAAGCTTTCCAAAGATACAAAACAGAATCGAAAAACAGAAACTAGAGCGCAAATCCACAAACGAAGCATACAATGAACCCTTCTGCATTGCTGAGCTACAAGCATCGCTTAACTGTTGCAATAATTCTGCCCCAGGCTCCGACCGTGTTGTATATGAAATGTTGAAACACCTGCCATCTGAAACTCAAAAAACCCTCCTTTCACTGTATAATGCTGTTTGGTCTTCCGGCGAGATCCCCTCGGCCTGGAAAGAAGCCATTATTATTCCTATTCTAAAACAGGGCAAGGACCCATCCTCCGTTGCGAGCTACAGGCCCATTGCACTAACAAGCTGCCTGTGTAAACTTTTTGAAAAGATGATAAACCGCCGACTTATACATTTCCTCGAAGTAAACAAATCACTTGACCCATACCAGTGCGGTTTTCGAGAGGGTAGATCTACCTCTGACCACCTTATCCGTATCGAGGCACAAATTCGCGACGCTTTTGTCCACAAGCAATTCTTTCTTTCGGTGTTCCTCGATATGGAAAAGGCTTACGACACCACGTGGCGCTTTGGCATACTGCGAGACCTCTCACACTTAGGTGTCCGAGGAGAGATGCTGACCATAATCGAAAGCTATTTGTCCAATCGCACGTTCCGTGTTCGAGTGGGTAATGTCTTGTCCCGAATATTTGTCCAGGAAACTGGAGTGCCGCAAGGTGGTGTCCTGAGTTGCACACTTTTTATTATAAAAATGAATTCGCTACGTCTGTGCATTCCACGGAACATGTTTTATTGCACATATGTGGACGACGTGCAGATCGGTTATAAATCGTGCAACCTTTCAATGTGTGAGCGGCAGGTCCAGCTGGGCTTGAACAAGGTCTCTAAATGGGCAGACGAGAATGGGTTTACACTGAATGCACAAAAAAGCACTTGCGTCCTATTCTCCAGAAAGAGAGGCCTCCATCCCGATCCACACATTGACCTACATGGTCAGCGTCTGTCGGTAAAAACAGAGCACAAGTTCCTAGGGCTAATTCTAGACACAAAACTTACGTTTATACCACACATTAAATACATAAAAAACAAGTGCATAAAAACTATGAACATTCTAAAAGTGTTGTCACGCACTAAGTGGGGTAGTGACAGGAAGTGTCTGATAAACCTTTATAAAAGCCTTGTACGCACACGCCTAGATTACGGGGCGATAATCTATCATTCTGCGACGCCAAGTGCCTTGAAGATGCTTGACGCAGTCCACCATTTGGGCATTCGTGTTTCTACGGGCGCTTTCCGTACTAGCCCCGTGGAAAGCCTATACGTTGAATCGAATGAGTGGTCGCTACACCTACAGAGAACTTACCTATCTTTTGTATATTTCCTCAAAGTGAACGCAAACAACGAACACCCCTCTCATACTACAATCAATGAATTGTCTGCTTCTGAACTTTTTCACAACCGTCCTTCGATGAGACAGCCGTACTCACTTCGTGTGAGGAGCCTAGCTGAAGAAATGGGTGTGCCACTTCTCGAACACTGTCTAATGGCTCCCGCTGCCTATCTCCCGCCGTGGCAGTGGCAGCTTATAGAGTGCGATCTTTCTTTCGTCGAAGTTACCAAGCATGCGCCACTTGCACATATCCGTACACACTTCCTTGAATTACAATACAAGTACCCACACCCTGAATTCTTTACAGATGCCTCAAAGTCTGACACTTCTGTGTCGTACGCAGCCGTTGGTCCATCCTTTTCCGATTCCGGTATTCTGCACCCTGATTCCAGTATCTTCACGGCAGAAGCCTACGCGATACTTGCGGCAGTTAAACACATAAAACAATTAAAACTACAAAAGGCAGTGATATACACGGATTCATTAAGCGTAGTGAAAGCTTTAAAACTATGACAAAACACAAAAATCCGGTCCTTGTCTCGCTCTACTCTATTTTATGCACGATCTACTCTCTTAAACAACATGTCGTAGTGTGCTGGGTGCCAGGGCACCGCGAGATACAAGGCAACGTGTTGGCGGATCAGCTAGCAGCATCCGCCCACGAAAACAGTCCCAATACGTCTGTAGCTATCCCTGCATTAGACTTAAAACCATTCCTCAAAAGAAAGATCAGGGCCTTTTGGCAGAGCACATGGGATAGGAACACACAAAATAAACTGCATCTTATCAAGCCGCAACTAGGTAATTGGCCGCCGGTATCGAAATCACGCTACACAGAAGTTACACTTTGCAGACTGAGGATAGGCCACACACATAGTACACATTCATATCTTTTGTCCGGAGGCGATCCACCTCTGTGTGAGCACTGTGGCGATCCACTAACTGTACTCCACATTCTACTGCAATGCACGGAACTCTGCGTCTCTCACGCTCTCAGAAAAAAGCACTTTTCATCAATATACGTGCAGTTCCCACTTCATCCCGATATGTTCATTGGCAGAGAACCACTTTTTAAATATCAGTCCCTTTTCGAATTTTTAAAAGATGTCCATAACTTCAACGTTATTTTTCCAGGCGCTCCGTAGCGCGGCCTCATGATTGAGGCTGCTGCTGCGGTAACTCTATCAAAGGAAGCACCTGCCTCCCGGCCTTTGAGCGCAAAGGCCTTGAGGAGGCATTCGTGCTGTTTTCGCGCCTCTCACTTGTAAATACCATACTCACTCGTCATTCACCCACACCCATAGATCACATCACTTGTCACTGCCATAATTTTATACTCTATACACCCCTTTTACGCTTATTTAAAGCACGTGATTTTAGGCCTCTATACAGCCACAATACACCCTGTCATCGTAATCATTGGTCATCGCTGACACCACACAAAAGACATGGCGCTCTTTGGCCACCCATGGCCCTTGCGCCACAAAGCCCCACTAATCAATCAATCAAACTTCATCCCGGTATGTTCATGGCAGAGAACCACTTTTTAAATATCAGTCCCTTTTTGAGTATCTAAAAGATGTACATACCCTCTTCTTCGTCTTTCTCTACCACATTTATTCTTTCCTGTCTACTTCTCTTTTCTGGTTACTTCCGATTCTTCCTGGCGGCGAGGGTTAACCCTGTGTGGTCCTCCAACCTTGGGTTACCATATTCGGTTATAGTAATAATGTACAGCTGGCAGGGCAGGGCGTGCTACACCACAGCCTCTGTCGTGTCCCCTCGTTGGGCTCGATGGTGGGTGGCTGGCATTGTTACCGAACACACAACTTATTCATGGGCTCACCTAACACTTTCTCAACAGATCGCCCCCATAAAAGGGGGCGCAACGATGCAACCGTACAGTTCCTTTCGAAGAAAGAAGACTCATTTCCAAAGTACCATGTGATACATTATGAAAGCACAGAAAGAAAGCGCGAAACATTTCACCGTTTCTTGTTTCGAAGTGCCTCACTGACACCATCGGAAGTGGCTACAAGGCCACCAAGATGGCAAGTGGGGACCTTCTAGTCGAGGTAAAAGACAAGTCGCAATTCCAAAAACTGACAAAACTTGTAGCGTTTGGGGACAAACCCATCACCGTCACCGCCCACAGAACCATGAACACAGTGAAAGGTGTCGTCTCGGATGACGACCTAATGGATCTCACCGACAGTGACCTCTTGGCGGGCTGGAAAGACGAGAATGTCATACAAGTACAGCGCATCAAAATCCGAAGAGAAAACAAGAAACTCCTACCAAGCACATAATAGTCACCTTTGGCTCTTGCACACTACCAGAAGAAATAGTAACCGGCTATCTCAAACTCCCTGTCAGACCCTACATTCCGAATCCACGGCGCTGCTTCAAGTGCAAAGATTCGGACATGCTTCACAGAGTTGCCGTGGGCAAGTTACCTGTGCACGATGTGGTACACGGGGACACTCCACAGACGTGACTGCAAAGCCGAATTCCACTCGCTAACTGCGATGGGGAACATCCGGCGTATTCCCGATCATGCACAGCATGGAAAAAAGAAAAAGAAATTATCACTATCAAAGTCAACACAACCTCAGTTTCCGCGAAGCTAGGCATCGGTCTCTCCCTACTTCCCAAGAAAATCTTTTGCCGAAGTGGTGCAACAGGGGGCAGCACCACGACGGCATCAGGCGGCCGCCCAAGGTACGTGCAGCGTGCCGGAGCGACCGTCACTCGCCCCCAGGGCGGGAGCAGCCAAGGCTGCCCTGCCCCCACTCAACACGGCCCCGCTGGAGGCCTCGACATGCACTGGCATGAGCCAGGGCAGAGGGCAGATGGTGGGGGCCTCGTCGACCTCGGCTACAGTTGCGGCGAAAGCTTCGTCCTCTGAGACGAAGCCCAGAAGGCGCACGGATCGCTCGTTAGAACGACTGTCCGACGCCTCCTCGGAGGCTATGGACACTACCGCAAGCCAGTCACTACAGGCAAGGCATGTCTAAGGAGCGGCGAGCCTCGCTCGACCGCTCCAAAAAAGAGAAAACCCTAATTACAGGGCCTCAAAAGGCCCTGTATAATAAACGAATTTGCTTCTCCATAACCTCAAAAGGTATGGCTCCTTTCGTTACAACACACATATCTCCAGACATGTCACCTGAATCTTCCGCATCTTTCATTCACTCCTAACTTCCCTCTTTTGTCAACTCTTATTTCCAAGATGGCTTTTATTATGCATTGGAATGCAGAGGACTCCTCCATAACATAGGTGACGTAACAGATTTGCTAAATAGATTTTCTCCAATGGCCATGTGCTTACAAGAGACAAATCTGGGAGAAAAACACACAAACTTCCTTAAAAGTTTCACTGTAGTGCGGCGCGACCGCGTTCCACGCCTAGCCGGTTGTCTGGCGGTGTGGCCATCATCATCAAAAGTGGTATTGCAGCACGAGAGATCACAGTCAACAGTCACATTGAGGTCGTGGCTGTCACTATTTTAGCTCATAAAAATGTCACCATATGTTCCATTTATATTCCTCCACATACGCATTTTAGTGTTAAGGATTTAGGCACATTCTGGACCAACTTCCTGAACCATTCGTTATAGCAGGGGATTTTAATTCGCACGGAAACGCTCTGGGGAAGCAGTGCAACCGACATCAGAGGACAAATCCTCGAAGATTTTATTCTCAGCAATGACATATGTCTTTTAAATACTGGTAGCGGTCACCTACTGCTCCCAAGCACAGGAGCTACGAGTTGCTTGGATATAGCACTGTGCTCCGCCGGTCTTTATTTTGTGACTGTAAATGGAGCGTAATCGATAATGTTTATGGCAGTGACCACATGCCCGACATATCATAAAATTAACGCAAACTCTCCCTACTACCACATCTAGGACCACCTCGGTGGAAACTACATCTGGCAGACTGGGCGCTATTCACAGAAAAAGCAGCCCTAGAAATAGAGGTGCTTCACGGGTTAAGCATAGATGAGATGACTGAGACAATCACCCTGCATACTCGCAGCAGCCGAACAAACTATCCCACAATCCTCCGGCGTCTTAAATAAAAAACTTAAACCCTGGTGGACAAAGGAGTGCACACAGGCTAAGAAAGTGCAAAACAAGGCCTGGGGTATTTTTCGTAGATACCCTACACAAGACAACCTCCTATCATTTAAAAGGCAAGGGCAAAGGCCAGATTTATCCGCAGGCAGGCTGAAAAAGTATCCTGGAAAAAATATGTCTCATCTATAAACAGCTCCATCACATCTAAAAGAATGTGGGATGAGGTGCACAAGTTTAGTGGCAACTATAGTTCATATACCATCCCCATTCTCTCAACTCCGAGCATCCAGACAACTTTAGAAGAACAGGCAGACCTATTGGCGCAGCACTTTGCAGTATTTCGAGCTCCGCCAACTATTCGACAGCATTCCTAAAACATAAACAGTCTATGAAAAACAAAAACTTCCCACAACAGGTTTTAAGGACAAATCATACAAACGCCCCCTTAACCCTTCAGGAAACGAACAGTGTACTTTCTCAAGGCAAGAAAACAGCACCTGGTCCAGACAGAATACATTACCAAATGCTCGCTCATTTGTCCAAGAGGCGGTGAAGACATTGTTGTACTTCTTCAACGCTATCTGGGAGACTGGAAGAATGCCAAAAAACTGAAAAAAGCCGTTATATTTCCATTTCTGAAAGCTGGAAAAGATCCTACACTACCAACCAGCTACAGGCCCATAGCACTCACACTGCATAGCAAAATCCACGAGAGCATCATTACGTTAGGCTAACATACGTCCTCGAAACCGATAGCTTATTAAAGTCCATCAGTGTGGTTACAAAAAGGATGTTCGACTACCGACCACCTCGTCCGCCTTGAAGACATTGTACGAAAGCCTTTTTGTACAAGCAGCACTGCCTAGCCGTATTTTCGATCTTGAAAGGCATATGACACAACTTGGAAATAGGATTTACGAGACCTGGCGGATCTAGGAATCCGTGGAAGGATGCTCAACTGCTTGTCCGACTTTCATCAGACCGAACGTTTCAAGTTCGTTTAGGCTCAACGCTTTCACGTCCATTTACTCAAGAAACGGTGTGCCTCAGGGCTGTGTCTTAAGCACAACCCTCTTTGTCGTCAAATGAACTCTGTGAACCAGGTCATACCCTCCACTCTTATGCACTCACTTTATGTTGATGACCTCCAATAGCATGCAGGTCACCTAACATGGCGACGTGCGAACGGCAGACTCAAATCGCACTAAACAGCTAATCCAATGGGCTAACAAAAACGGCTTCCGCTTTTCAGAAGAAAAGACTGTCGCCGTTGTTCTCTCACAAACGAGGCTTGCAACCAGACCCCGTCTTAAATAAACGAAACATCATTGCCAGTAAAACAGGAACAAAAGTTTCTGGGGGTCGTATTCGATAAGAAGCTTAACTTTCTCTCACACATTAATAATCTGAAAGTTAAAGCCAATAAGGCCTCAATGTCCTCAAAGTCTTGTCTCGGAAGCGGTGGGGTTCCGACCGGAAATGCCTCCTACACATCTATCGCTCGTGAGATACGTAGTAAACTAGACTACGGTAGTATTATCTATGGCTCAGCAAGAGGCTCGTACCTCAAGCGCCTAGATCCTGTCCACAACAAAGGCTACGCTTAGCAACAGGTGCCTACCGGACCTCGCCCATTCCCAGCTTGTACTGCGAAAGCACGAACCGTCGTTGGAAATACAGAAGAACGCAAACTGATGTTTACATACGCCCTCAAAGTTCGTTCTTCACCAGACCATATATGTTACAACATTATACACACGCTCTGACCAACGACTACACTACATAAACAAGCCAAACGCCTTAGACCACTAGCACTTAGATTTGAAGAAAAAACTTCGCGCCCTGAATGTTCATGATGAAGCTCTCTCCATTGCAAGAAGCCCAGCCAGATAGCTCCCTGGAGTGACTTCTCCAATATCTTGATTTCTCACTAACACAATCTTAAAAACAACATACCCACGTGAACATATACTGCAGGAATTCGCACGCTACAAGAAAAGTACCACACTTACAAAGAATTTTATACTGAGGTTCGAAGACGTCTGCGTATGTTGGAAGCAGCGTGATAGGAGGAACATGCGAGCAGGTAGCAAGGCTACCACATTTTGTCTCCATCTACACCGCAGAGTGCCATGCCTTATGGATGGCAGTACGGAATATCATAAGCTCAAAACACAAGAAGCAGTCATTTTTACAGACTCTTTAAGTGCTCTCAGAGCCTAAATTCAATATCTCAGCATGAGCCCTTATTGGTGATATTTAAACATGTTATCTCATCTCACCGACGACCATACCATACACTTCTGTTGGGTCCCGAGTCACGGTTGGGATCTCACCCAGGCAATGAAAGGGGCGGACCAACTCGCAGCAACGGCAAAAGAGCTACGTGTTTCAAAAATCAATGTACCAGTTATGGGATGGAATTAAAGCAGTTCGCCGGGCACTCACCTCTCATTGGCAGCAAAAATGGAAATCGCAACAAACAACAACATGCTAATAAAACCTGTCCTTGAGAGTGGAAGACTTGCTTTCATCAAGAGCGTTTTATCGAAGTAGTACTGTGCCGACTTCGAATAGGCCATACCCACGTCACACATATTATCTACTGGCAGATAACGAACCAGCAGCATGTGATAAATGCAATGAGCAACTAACAGTTGTACACATTTAATAGCATGCCCACATATGGAACCGTTAAGACAAAACACATTTCAAATCTTTTATAATTTGAAAATTCCATTTCATCCAATGTTAATCTTAGGAGATGACCCGTTATACCCCTGGCTAATGTATTCAGCTTTTTAGATGAAGCAGAATTGCTAATAAACTTTAATTACGACAAACTATGCTACCTCTACCAGACCAGCAAAACTCATGCGAACTGTAGCACGGCCTCTCCGGAGAGACAGCCAGCCCTTGCTGCAGCAGGAATTTAACTAGGCAGGCACTTGCCTCCCGGCCCTTGGTAAAGGGGCGCTGGCAGGGCAGTAGTGCAGGTGAACTCCTTCACGTTTTAACAGGATAGTCACGCGCAGCAACCATCCATTGACCACGCCCCACGCCAGGTTCACAATTTTAGGTATATATATATATATATAAGATTATATATATCTATATATATATATCATCTTACGCTCTTAGCAACTAGCTGTCTTAGGCCCTCTACAGCCAGACTACACCATCATTATATCCCATGGGCACCGCACACCATTTCATAGTGCTAGTGTTGTTCCATATGCTTTTATTCTTTCCCCACCATGTGTCTGGCGCAGCATCCTTAGTCGCTCTTGCGCCATAAAACTCAACTCAACAACAACAATAAAAGATGTAACAATTTCACGTTATTTTTCCAGGCGCCCGTAGCGCGGTCATGACTGAGGCGTTGCTGCGGTAACTCTATCAAAGGACACCTGCCTCCCGGCCTTGGGCTCAAGGCCTTGAGGAGGCATTCGTGCATATCCCGCCTCTCACTTGTAAATACACATTGACCGTCATTATCTACACCCATAGATCACACCACTTATCCTGCCATAATTTTAGAGTATATATATATATGTATACACATCTTTTACGCTTCTTATGCAACTAGCACGTGATTTTAGGCCTCTATACAGCCACAATACACACCGGTCATCGTAATCATTGTGTCATCGCTAACACCACATAATAGACATGGCGCTCTTTGGCCCTTCATGGCCCTTGCGCCACAAAATCCTTATCATCATCATCATTATTGTGCGTGTGTGCTTTACAAGTGTTCTCTCCCCACTGGCATGTGTAACATCCAGGCTAAGCACGCATAGCCTTAGACGCTCTTTAATTTCTGGTATGCGCTTTTAGGCGCAATATACTTCCCATAACACTCAACAAGTTAACTGGCGTAAGTTAGCACTAACGTTCGATGAGGCAAAGCAATGAATGACCTAATCCACTGCGCAACATGCGAATGTTCACGGAACACCGGCGTTAACGGATTCCCGACTCATTTGCTCTTACAGCATGGAAAATCTATTTGAAGAAACAATTATCGCTTGAAAGTGGGGTGCAAGTCAAACACGTTAACGCCGTTCATCACAGATATAAATCCGAAAGAAGCTGGCATAGTGATATGAGGGAACACTTCCAGGAAATGGAGTCTGCCGAAATGAGCAGGTCTCCAGCAAAAGAAATTGGGCCCGGAAAGGGCCTTTGAGGCAGGGCTGCAGTCCTGCTCAGATTGCAACTTGCATCGCACACGCTTAGAAATCCATCCAGGTCAAGCTGCCGTATGGCTGTAAACCCCCGCAAGTACCCTAGCCAGGTGAGCCACGTCGAAGCCAACTGAAGCGCATCGTCTACTGTGTTCCATAAGTTCCGCCAGAGCCAAGGCTACAGGGCGGCCCTCGAGCGCAGGTTGTGCGCGAGAGCAAGATTAGTGCCCCATATACGCAGCCCAGGTTTTGTCCTCATGACTTTTGCAAGCGTCACGTCGGAGGATTTTTCTTGAAGGCTTCTCTGCGTGTTGTAGCCACGATTTGTATGACCATTTTGGCCCCCGCTCATTTTCTGTATAAAACCCTGACATGCAGTTTTGTGGCTCCATGATACTGAGCCAGGCAGAAATAGTTCTTAGTCTCTGTGTACGTGTTATAACATGCAAATGCAGAGAAGAAATAAGCTGTTTGTGGCCGTATCCCGCAGGGGCGTCTGCGCAAGCAGGCGTTTGGTGTGTAGCGACACCACGGACCCGAGCTAACGGGGGTTTCGACCCCTCCCACGCCTAGCCGTGCGTGGCTTTGCCGTGTCCGGGGAAAAGGGGATCCTGGGGGGTTGAGCCGACGCCGGGTGATTGGACCTTTAAGGCCCCCCGGCAGACGCAACACACCCCTTTGGCCCCGGCTTCACGTAGACGGCACCCCTGGGCTGACCCACCCAGGGGAAATCGGCAGTCGCCTTTTCCTGCCTCTCCCCTCACATCTTCGTCTTTCTCTCTTACTTAAATCTTTCCTGTCCTCTACTCTCTTCCATTGACTCCGTGTTTCCTGGCGGCAAGGGTTAAACCTGTGGTTATCCTACCTTGGATACACCATATTCGGTTATAGTGGTGGCGTACAGCTGGCGCCTGCAGGGCTGTGCTTACAGACCCTGCAGCGTCCCTTGTAGGACTCCATGGTGGGTGGCTGGCGCTGCTGCCGAAATATAAACATTTACATAGGTAGTTCCTTCCCCCACTCCCTGATCGCCTCACAAAAGGGGCGCACCGACGAAGTCTTCCAGTGTTTTTGGTCACCAGAGAGTATCTTTCCCCCGATTCCATGTTATCCACGCTGACACACCCGGCAAACCAGTGCGAACACTTTCACCTTTTCTAGTTTCGAAGTCTTTGACCGAAATCTTGGCCCAGGATATAAAGTATCGAGAATGGCAAGTGGTGACCTCCTCTTGGAGCTCCGCGACCAGAAAAATATGAGAGACTGCCTAATCTAGCGAAATTGGAGATACCAACTTAATAGTAACCCCACACCGAACCATGAATACCACCCGTGGCGTTGTTTCAGATGATGACTTGTTAGGGCTGACGGAGGCTGAACTCCTGGAGGGTTTCAGCGAACAGAATGTCATCAACGTGAAACGAATTAGGATAAGGCGCGATGGCAAAGAAGTCCAGACTAAGCACCTGATACTTACTTTCAATTCAAGTGTACTGCCCGACTCCATCGAGGCTGGGTACATCAAGCTTCGAGTGAGGCCATATATACCAAACCCTCTCCGATGTTTCAAATGCCAGCGGTTCGGCCACAGTTCACAGAACTGCCGAGGCCGCCTAACTTGCGCCAAATGCAGTGCTGAAGAACACACATCTGATGCCTGTGAAAACTCTCTCTCTGTGCGAACTGTAATGGGGAGCATGCCGCATACTCACGGTCATGCCCATGCTGGAAAAAAGAAAAGGAAATTGTCACAATTAAAGTAAAACAAAACATTTCATTTAAGGAGGCACGAAGGCAGGTGTCCTACCTACCAGAAACCAGCTTTGCCGAAGTGGCGCGTCAGGGGGCAGCGCCACGACGGCCTTCGGCGGCTGTCCGGCACACGCGTAGTGAGCCGGCGGTGACGCCACCCGCCCCCTCGACGGTTGCAGCCAGTGCTGCTCCGCCATCCAAGAAGGACCCACCAACCTCCGGGTTGGGGGGCGCGAAGGTCTCGTCTTCTGAGGCGAGGCCCTTAAAACAAACGCAGCGCTCGCAAGAGCGCGTGTCCAGCGCTTCGCAAGATGCAATGGACACAACACCGAGCGTGAGGGCGCAGCCAGCGCCTAAGGATCGGCGCGACTCCGTCGACCGATCCAAAAAAGAAAAATCTCGAGTCACGGCCCCTGGAAAGGGTCCGTGAGCTAATTTTCCATCCTTGAGCACACAGCACCAAACACATCTAAAATGGACACACAGATCCTGCAGTGGAATGTGAGAGGACTTCTCCATAATCTTGATGATATTAGAGAACTTCTTAATAAACATACCCAAAGATGCTGTGTGTTCAGGAAAACACATCTCAAGTCCACACAAACAAACTTTCTAAAGCAATATGCCATCTTCCGCAAAGACCGTGACGACGCTGCCGCCTCGTCGGGCGGTGTCGCTATAATAGTTGATAAAGGTGTTGCCTGTAAGCAACTTAAACCTCCGAACTTCTCTTGAGGCAGTTGCTGTCCGAGCAGTGCTGTTCGGTAAGCTACTAACAATTACTTCTATTTACATTCCTCCGTGCTATCAACTTTCGAAGACACAATTTCAAAGCTTCATTGATGAACTTCCTCCGCCATATATAGTCGTTGGTGATCTAAACGCACATAATCCCCTATGGGGCGACTCCCGTTTGGATGCGCGAGGACGCCTAATAGAACACTTTCTGTTTTCGTCAGGCGCATGTTTACTTAACAAAAAAGAACCAACGTATTATAGCACTACACATAACACATACTCTTCTATAGACCTAAGTATTGTCTCGAGTACACTAATTCCATATCTGGAGTGTTCCGTTGTCAAGAACCCTTTGGGAGTGACCACTTCCCGATTATGTTGAAGTTAACAAAAGAAGATACATGCACGCCTGACTTTCCTCGTTGGAACACCAAGTCAGCCAACTGGGAACTGTTCCGAGAAAACACATTTTTAGACGGAGATGACATTGCTGATTTTAATATAGACGATGCTGTGGCATACCTAACAGGTTTTATTATTGACGCTGCAGTGAAATGTATTAAGCAACCTAACGGAATGACTAATAAGCGTCGCATCCCATGGTGGAACGACGATTGTCGGAAAGCGCGCAATAGTCAAAATAAAGCTTGGAGATTACTCCGAAATTACCCAACGGCTGAAAACCTCGTCAATTTCAAACAGGTTAAGTCACAAGCCAGAAGAACGCGTCGTCTTGCAAAGAAAGAAAGTTGGAATAGGTACGTCTCCGGTATAAATTCTTACACCGACGAAACGAAGGTTTGGAATAGGGTGAACAAGTTAATGGGTCGGGAGTCACACCCCCTACCCTTGGTAAGTAGCCGAGGTGAGGGCCTGGAGGAGCAGGCGGACTGCCTAGGCGAACACTTTGAATACGTCTCAAGTGCATCACACTATACAGAAACGTTCTTAAGATTCAAAGAACGCGAAGAGCGGCAGCCCCTTAAGTGTAAACGTCCATCCAGTGAGGCTTACAACTGCCCATTTACATTAGCTGAACTTAAGGCATCTCTTGCATGCTGCAACAACTCGGCGCCAGGTGGCGATCGCATAATGTACGAAATGATCAAGTATCTTCACCCCGAAACGCTAAAAACACTCCTAACTCTCTACAATACCATGTGGGCAGCTGGGTATATTCCATTGTTATGGAAAGAAGCGATAGTCATCCCGGTACTTAAGCAAGGCAAAGACCCGTCCTTAGCTGCCAGCTACAGGCCAATAGCGTTAACAAGCTGTCTATGCAAACTATATGAGAAAATGTTAAACCGGCGCTTAATCCACTTTCTAGAAAGTAACAGTATACTAGACCCCCTTCAGTGTGGTTTCAGAGAGGGGAGGTCGACAATAGACCACCTCGTTCGCATAGAGACATACATTAGAGATGCATTTATTCATAGGCAGTTTGTACTTTCGGTATTCCTAGACTTAGAGAAAGCGTACGATACCACATGGCGATTCGGGATTCTACGCGACCTTGCCGCCATGGGCATCCATGGGAACATGTTAAACACAATTGGAAGTTATCTGTCTAACCGAACCTTTCGCGTAAAAGTGGGAAATGCTCTCTCTAGACCATTCACCCAAGAGACTGGTGTTCCGCAAGGGGGCGTGCTTAGTTGCACACTCTTTCTTGTAAAAATGAACTCTCTGCAGTCAGTAATTCCAAGCGCGATGTTTTATTCCGTATATGTTGATGATGTGCAGATGAGTTTCAAATCATGCAATATGTCTATCTGCGAACGACAAGTGCAGCTTGGAATGAATAAATTCTCTAAATGGGCGGATGAGAATGGCTTTAAAATAAACACCCAGAAGAGTACTTGCGTACTTTTCTCCAACAAACGAGGGGTAATGCCACTACCAAGTATTGCGATCAAGGGAGACCAACTCTGTGTGAGCAGCGAGCATAAATTCCTGGGAACCACTTTAGATTCTAAGCTCACGTTTATACCCCATATTAAATATGTAAAACTGAAATGTCTGAAAGCGATGAACGTCCTAAAGCTTCTATCACGTACAACATGGGGTAGTGATCGAAAGTGCCTCTTGAAGTTGTACAAAGTCTTGTCTGGTCGCGCCTTGATTATGCCTCTATAATTTATCATTCCGCAACGCCAAGTGCATTAAAAATCTTAGACCCCGTTCACCACCTGGGTATCCGACTTGCAACCGGTGCTTTCAGGACAAGTCCGATCCAGAGCCTCTATGTAGAGTCGAATCAGTGGTCACTTCACCTGCAGCGATCCCTATAGTAGTTTCACATATTTTATAAAGGTACGCGCAAACATCAAACATCCTGCTTATTCAGCTATAAACGATATGACCCGCTGCCACCCTCTTCCATAATCGACCGCAGCGAGAAAGCCGTTACTATTTGCTGCGTGTGAGAACTTAAGTGAGGAAATGGATGTTCCACTGCTAGAACTTTGTCCTATGCCCACAGCGAAACTTTTACCGCCGTGGCAGTGGCAGCTTATACATTGTGACACTTCATTTGTCGAGATCACTAAACACGCACCAGAAGCACATATTAAAATGCATTTCCGACAACTTCAGTCCGACTATTCATGCGTAGAATTTTATACCGACGCTTCTAAGTCGCATGCAGGGGTGGCTTATGCAGCCGTCGGACCATCCCTCTCGGAATCCGGTGTACTGCACCCGGAAACAAGTATCTTTACGGCTGAGAGTTATGCACTATTGTCGGCTGTGAAGCATATACGGAGATCAAACATACAAAAATCAATTATATTTACAGACTC
The DNA here is from genome assembly GCF_013339695.2 of Rhipicephalus sanguineus. NCBI lineage: Eukaryota > Metazoa > Arthropoda > Arachnida > Ixodida > Ixodidae > Rhipicephalus > Rhipicephalus sanguineus. The sequence continues at coordinate 150,818,103 of NC_051185.1, forward strand.
GTTAAGCGTCGTAAATGCATTAAGATCACTTTCTCGATTCAGAAACCCGGTAATAATTGAGCTGTATTCCGTTCTGTGTACAGCGTATATGTCCAACCAGCATGTTACTATTTGCTGGGTACCTGGCCATAGAAGCATCGAGGGCAATGTGTTAGCTGACCAAATGGCCACGTCAATTATATTGCGCGCTATTAACCCTACCGCTACTGTCCCTGCAACAGATCTAAAACCCTTCCTGCGCAAGAAACTGCGAAGCCACTGGCAACGATTGTGGGACACAGAAATAAATAATAAGCTTCACTTGATTAAGCCGCAGTTAGGTTACTGGCCCTCCACTACGAGAACACGGCGAACTGACGTCCTATTCTGTCGCCTCAGAATAGGGCACACATATGGTACCCATAGCTTTCTGCTGACTGGCGATGAACCTCCTACATGTGGTAGATGTGGCGAGAGGCTGACCGTCCTCCACGTCCTCCTGCAGTGTCCGGAAGCTGAAAGAGAGAGAAAGAAATATTTTCGTTTAGCATACCGCTATCATCTTCCTCTACATCCTATTATGTTTCTCGGCGAAGAGCCGCTTTTTGACGCAAAATCAGTCCTTGGCTTTATAAAAGATGTGGTATTGAATGTTTTTAGCCCAACAAGTTCATAGCGCATCCTCTGTCTAGAAGATGCCGCTGTGATAGCAGCTTTCAATGAGCCCATGCCTCCATGCCCTTGTTTTAAGGGCTCTGCCGAGGCACTAGTGCTCCACGCCAAGTTTTTATTTGATATTCGCATCATTTTTAATGAATTTTATGTCTACATAGCACACATCATTTGTTATTGCCATAATGTTACTCTATGTATATCTTACGCACTCACAGCGACTGTCTTTAGGCCCATTTACAGCCACGTCACATCTGTTTTATCCACACTGCGTAACGCACAGTTCATTATCATCGCTCTGGCGCTCTTTGGCCACATCTGGCCCTTGCGCCAATAAACTCCACTAATCATCATCATAAGACACATGCGGAAGGGAAGGTGTAAAACAAGGATTTAGTGTAACAAAATGTAGATTGATAATAATGGACGATCCCAATAATCAGGTCGCATCAATACAGGTCCAGGAAATACCGACGGTAAGAGAATACAAGTACCTCGGTGTATTATTGAGGGTGACACAGAAAGCTACACAAAAATCCACCGCCATAAATGGAAAGAGGAATGCTGCAATAATGAAGCACAGAGCGTTATGGGGATACAATAGGTACGAGGTACTTTGACGTTCTTGGAATGGTGTAATGGTTCAGGGACTTGTATGAAGTCAGAGGTGCAATCAGGACTTGATATGCATCAAAGGACTGTGAGACACCTCGAGTTGGGCACTCACGGGAAGACGACAAATGAGTCTGCAAAGGGCAATATGTCATGGGCAAGGATTGAGGTGACAGAAGCACAGGGTGAAATGAGGTTCAAAGAGAGGCTAAGGAAAATGGGCAAAGAGAGGCTAAGGAAAATGGGCAAAGAAAGTGCTCCAGTATTTGTATAGGATGAGTGTTGACTCACAGTGGATAAAAAACAAGGAGACTTGCCAGCTGGCAGCGTAAGCGATCTGACAACATAAGACATAAGGTGAAAAGTCATAGAGGCGAAAAAGATTTATTGGATAATAATCCTAGAAAAAAAGAAATATTTTGAGTACTGGGCCGTCCAGCAAGCCCGCGGAGCGGCCGGCAGGCTTGGTCTGACGGTCCCGACGTGGGAGTCGCCGCTACGCGCTGACGCGCGCCTTGCAGGACCCAAATAAAGTTTTTCAACCAACCAACCAACCAACCAACTAGCGAAAGGGCACAGACGAAATAAGGAGGGAAGCATTTTATGATAATTCAAGGGGAAGTGCCTTTACTATTTGAAGTGACGTCGGTTTGCCTTAGAATTCGCAGTTATAAAGCGAGATTCAGTAAGGAAGGAAAATTTACAGTACTCACGGATTGAAACAGACACTCGGAGCGCGTGGCCGCTGCTACATGTTGCGCCGCTCGTGGATGCTCGTGCAACCAAGGTGTTGCATTGTGGTATAGAGCAAGGGAAAGAACATGTAGAGAGCAGAATTTGTTCTTCCGGTCGCCAACGTGTCGGCCTGTAGTTCACCACGTGCACACTGCCAGCGTGGCGCTGCAAGGCCCGTGCGCTTTCGCATGCCGACCGAGCAGGCTCGCCGGTGCACACCACTCGTATCGCGGCGCGAGCAGACGACGCTCTCGTTCTGCGCACTTACTTTGGCGATGCGGCACGCATGCTGTGCAAGTAAGACACGGGATTCATCTAAGACATTGTGCCTTACGTGCGTTCGTAGGCATGATAAACATCTGCACAACAGCATAGAAAGTTTATTTCGTGCTTTCTGTCACGACAAAAAAAAAGAAAAGGCAGCCGCAGGCCCGTCTTCGTGTAGCACTCAAACAATCTCTTTGTATTTTTTGGTTCGCCCCTAGCAGCCAATACTGCGGTCGTTCTGCGTGGTAAACTTTCGTAGAGGCGATCGGCCAAGGAAGAATGCGCCAGTTTCTGCCAATCGTCTTGAAAGGCCGTCCATCGTAGCCCGAATAACAACTGTGGAGAGGCTGGAAAGGGCCTTTTTTATTTCAGCCCATACATTCTCGGCTTCTGCTGACGTCAGCAGAAGCCGAGCCACAGGTATAGCTATATATAAGGTGAACACAATGCGTGCTTCCGTTTCAATCCCGAGAAGCAATGCCAGGAATACCGATCTTAGAAAGGATGCAGATGGTTACTTTGTCTGTGGCAGGTTTACCGCAGCAACGAATCGCTGATATGACCGGATGCCCCGGTCGTCGGTGAACAGGATCGTGAAGGCTTTCAGCACTGAAGCTCGCTTGACTAATCTGCCCCGAGGTCACCGACCGAAGGTGACGACCGACTCTGACGACGAGCGAATAGTGGAAGCAGCGAGACGAAACCCGAAGATGACAGCAAAAGAAATACGGAACGACCTGGGGCTCGTAGCCAGCGCGCAAGTAGTACGCCTTCACGTAGGTGGCCTTCGTAGCCGTGGTGCAGCGATGAAGCCTTTCGTCTCGTCAGAAAACAGGATCAAAAGGCTGCTGTTTGCACAGGAGCATAGATCCTGGACGGTGGGAGAGTGGCAGAATGTTATTTTTACGGACGAGAGCACGTTTACTTCAAGATGGGACCAGCAGCAGCAAACATGGAGGAAGCAAGGCACGAGGTATGTGGAATGCTTTACTATGCGGGAGTTACACAGCTTCTCTAAAGAATCAACCAACCTTTAGCTGTCTTTATATTCCATTAGCGCATGATAGATGGGCAAATGTATGTGGGGGCTACGTATGAGTTTTCATGAAAAGCTAGGTTCTTTATTCAGCCTACTCCGCTGCCGCGAGGAAAGAGTGCCCCCTCCACCCCCCCCCCCCCCCGGAAAAGTTCATCAGCGCCTTGTTACGTGCGTTAGACAGAAGCAGCTCGTAGAAATGGCTACCAAAGGCAGTGCATTCTGCCAACATTCAAGAGTAGGGCCGCTATCGTGGCGGTTATCAAAAGCAGTGACAAATCGTGGTAAAATAATTTAATGCCTGTGTTCTTCCCGGTTCCTTTGCTCAGGTTCGACGCACCCAATCTGCTTCGCGTGGCAAGCAGCGGCCGCTGTAGTGTCAACGTGTGGGGGTCGATTTCCAAAGACGGCTTGCGCCCGTTGGTACGCTTGGACGGTCGCTTTAGAGCCGCAGCATACACGGACCTCTTGGACACCATCCTTATACCGTACGCCCTGAACGGCCCGTTTAAAGACGGCCTCTCTTTTTTTTTTTTGCAGCACGACCGGAGCCCAGTTCACACCGCAGCATCAGTAAAGCGCCTGCTGGAAGAGAGGTGTGTAACGGTGCTGGCCTGGCCCCCGCAGGGTGCAGACATGAATATTATTGAAAATGTATGGGCTGAAATGAAGAAGGCTCTTTTGCGGCAGCCGCTCCACAAGTGTTCTTCGGACATCCCTTGGGCGGCCGTGGAAGAAGAATGGCGGAAGCTGGCCCGTTCTTGCTTGGCCCATAGCCTCTACGAAAGCTTGCCGCGCAAAATGGCTGCAGTGTTGGCTGCTCGCGGCGAAACAACAAAATACTAAAAGATTGTTGCAATGTTGCACGAAGACAGGACGTTGACTGCTTCTTTTCTTTTTTGTCGTGACAAAAAGCACTAAATAAACTTTCTATGCTCTTGTGAAAGTGTTTATTGTGTGTACGAAAGCACGTAAGGCGCATTCTCTTAGCTGAATCCTGTCTCACTTGCGCAGCATGCGTGCCGCATCGCCAAAGCGCGCTGAACGAGAGCGTCGTCTGCTCGCGCCGCGGTATAAATGGTGTGCACCGGCGAGCCTGCTCGGTCGGCATGCGAAAGCACACGGGCCTTGCAGCGCCACGCTGGCAGTGTGCACGTGGTGAACTGCAGGCCGACACGTTGGCGACCGGAAGAACAAATTCTGCTCCGTACATGTTCTTTCCCTCGCTCTATACCACTATGCAACAGCTTGGTTCTACGAGCACCCACGAGAGGCGGCCACGCGCTCCGAGTGTCCTGTTTCAATCTTTGAGTACTGTACAGAGAAGCTGTAGAGAAGCTACAGGAAACAACACAGCATGTTTTAATTGAATGTAAATATATTCACCAGGGTTTATGTTTGGGTACTCACCTACATGAAGTCTTGGGTTTCAGGGACCATAGAAAGGTAAACAGATCTACGATAGAAGTAAGTAATATACGTTTAGAGGATTGGTGAAGTAAAAGTAACGAGAAATGACAAAAATAAATAGTCGTAAAACTAAGGTCACTTTGCCGTAGGGTATAGAAAGTTGTGCTGCAAATTCATGGACTTTTATTTAATTGATCTAGACAAGGCATTAAGCCAAATTAAAAAGAACAAAGAAGTTCTTTGTTTAGCTTGGTGGCGCACAGGTCGCCACCCCGTTACAATGAGACGCTCATAGAATCCACCCATCCAACCATTCATTCATTCATGTACTTGGAATGCTCAACAGAAACGCATGACGGCTGGTGCTTTTTTGTCATCAGTGAATGCTGGGTTTTCGCCCGATAGTCAAATAATTTCACGGTGCGGAAGCAGGACTTTTCCTTTCATATATACGTTAAGTAGTAATATATCAGCGTCATCAGCGCTCAACGGTCGTGTAAGAAAGCGCCAGGTGCCATGCCGGCTGACTACCGCATTCCAATCGCTGAGCCCTGTAGTACTTCGCGCATACATAGATATCGCATACAGGACTGTACAATACGGTACCATGCTTAGCAAAGCCCACAAACATTCGGGATAAACGTTCACTTATACTTGAATTGTAATAATGCAATACGTAACTCCTCATGGAAGAATTATAGCTGAGGAAATCGGTGGTTCGACCAGCGCTGATGAATCCAAGATACCGCCGGTACAGCAGCAGAGACCGCTCAAACGTGTTGGTCATTACGTGTAACACTTTCCACAGATAAATCTGACCAAGAATACCAACTATTTCATGGTAATGGTAGACAGGTCACTCTAGAAAACTCGCTACAATAACGGATACATACAGGAAGAAAACCCACGACGAGCCCCATGTGCTGTACGAAATTGAGGTGCCTTAATAAGTTCTACAGTATATTAGAGCGCTGTTAGTAACACTTTTAGCTCTAAATAAAAGCACAACATTATTTATTTAGCGTAATATTATGGAATAGGTTTTATTTAGCATTAGTGCATGAAAACATAAAAACAAAGATAAGGGATTAGGGCTACGCCTACTCATCTGCAAACAGATGGGACAGACATGGCGGCGTTCATGCGGCGTTGTAGAAAAACATTAGAAAAAGCAGAGTCGGAGCTAGCAGAGTTCACTGCTGTTAGATCGTGGCAAATAATGGAAAATGTTCAAAAAAAGGCTCCTTTTCGCTCGGAAGTGACGACTATATTTTAAACACGAGTTATTCGCACACCGACTCAGTACAAGCAAGCACCTCGTTGGACGTCTACAACAGTAATATTCGTAACGCCGTGTCGGTCTGGCGCATGTCTACTCCAACGGCTCAGGAACAAAAGACTTTTCTTGCCATCATTCCCAACATGATTGAGCGAGACTTAAGTACAGTTTGGAAACCACGAAATGGCGATATCAATGTACATCCTCCGATTGATTTTTTTCCCTTTTGGACTGCAATAAAATCTGTGAATAGTGCAAGTAATTGAACAATTTTCAATATATGTGCGAGAAAAGTGCCCTTTGCCGTGCTGCAGAGTTGTATAGGTAATAGTCATTTTGGCATGCAATGTTTCTTATTGATTATTTACTATTTATCCTTTTTGCGCAACAGTGCGTGATTGTCATGGTGCTTGCGGCAAAAAGTGATGTTAGGAAGCTTCACCGGACTGGGCCTCTAGTTTGGCTAATAAATTGAATGTAAGGAAAGTAATGCATTACTTGAATGTAATGCAAATGCAAGTTTTTTTTTCAAAATTTTTGCGGCCTGATGTTGACCCGTGTGTTAAAATCGAATACCTAAATTATCGAAATAAAGTTGTCGAAAAAGTGTAAGGATGCACACAAGTCTTCTATTTTTGTTTCATTTTTTCCTTCCATGACACGATGAAATGTCGCCCCTCGCGTTACAATCGAGTAAAAGTGGTATGGGCAGAATCTGAAACTCGAGAACTTCTTGTTCGAGTGTTTTAGACAGTGGTAGCCATCATAGTTATATTCGTGCAAATGTGGCTATAATACTTCAGTGCTGTTGGAAGGAAAGAGCTTTCTCTCACCACGTTTGTAAGCTCCAAATTGCAGAGGCAACTCTTGCCGAGCGTGTCTCTGTGCGACTGCGGAGTCACGTTAATGATGCGCCAGTGGAATTAGAAGTATTAACGATTCCAGAGATATATGCCACTGCTAGCGCACACTATCTGATACATGGCCAGCGGATGTGGCAAGACGGCGACATAATTATGCTCATAGCATCTGACGCCTATTCGAAAGTAAAAACTGGGAAAATTGATCACATCAATGAGAAACTAACAGCGACAGAGATAACATTTGGATGGATGGTACAACGCCTCTTATTGTCTGACATCCAGTTCTTGTTTAACGCACTGTTTCTCTCGAGCAATAATTCTGCACTAGGCCTCGACGTATCAGTTTGGTGTCTTGATGCCATCGGAATTGATGGTACGCATTCATGAACCTTAGAAAGTAGCCATCACCTGTTTGGATTAGAGCAAGGCATCTCCAAGCGAGACAAGCGTCATCAAATTGACAATGGTGGCACTGGCGGCAGGAATTTGAAAAAAAATCACAGCATATCCACGGAGTGAATTATGATGAGAGGGCGAAGCAGCGGAGGTTCATCGGTAAACCGTGAATCTTCCATGAATTCTGCCCAGTACATCCTCACCGACGTGAGATCGGGCGCGTTATACTAAAGGTTCGATGAGAGTTATGACGACTTGCAGCCTTCACTTTAATTTTACATGTACGCTTTGAATTTTCATTGTTTAATCACGCACAGGAGAAATCGCACACACGCACTACTTGGAGGTCAAAATCCAGTGCCTTATATACGGGGTGGTCAGTGAACGGTTGTGCAGCGGAGCGGTCGGTTTTTTTCAATCAAGACGCTGCCTGCGTCGGCGCCGCAGCGCCGCGAGGCAAGATAGGGGGGGGGGGGCGGGGACCGTAGCCATGAGGCGATGCGAAGCCGGAGCACTTCCACGATCGCGTTCCGTTGGCGTTCGGTGAGCATGCTACCGACCTCGCGTCGTGGGAACGCGAAGTGGGGACGCTACGCGCGTTGTATCTTCCATCTAGCCTGGCCGTTAATTCTCACAGGGCGAGCGGGGAACGCGGTCGACAGGCGGGCGAGAGGGGGCAGCGTAGGAGAGGAGAGAGAAGGGGAGGGGACACGCACGCGCTCGAGCTCATCGCGGCGTTGCGCAGGAGAGAATTTCGGCATGTCTAGCCCGCGTTTCAGAGGAAGAGTGGAAAGGGGGAGGGGAGAGGGGTATGAGAGGGGAAGTGCAGAGGGGTAGGTGAGAGGGTGAGCGGAGAGGGAGAGGGGTAGAGGACATGGGGAATGGTGAGGGGGAGTGGAGATGTGTGTGGAGAGGGTATCCGAATGCGCAGTAAGGGTGGTCACGCCGCACACCCACCACCACCACCACCGGACAGATACTGCCGTTTACTGCCGGCTGCCGGGAGATACGCCGGACAACGGACGCGTGACAAGGTCAGACTAAGAGGAGCTACGCCCCTAAAAGGCTGAGAAGCCAGGCGAGCAGGTCAATGTTTGTCTTGGTACAGGGCATTGTCAACATCGGTGGCAGCATGGTGGTGATGCGGGACTTGCGCAACCTGACATAGACTGACCTTTTTTTGTGCAACTACAACCACAATAAGGATGGCATGTACGATATTCTTCACGCCAAGTACATCAAGCACGTCGAAGGCGCTCTCTGCTGCATCATCGTTGGTTCCGAGGGTGGGAAGGGGTGCGGCAGCTGCAAATGAATGACTGTTGTGCACAGGGACTGCCGAAAGCAAAGCGAGCAGCATACATTCATTCGTGTGCCGTTCGCCAAGTGCAAAAGCCCGCTGGAGTGCGTTTGGACCACACATCATTCAGGGAATACAACGAGTGCAATAGCTTCTTCGACAGTGATGTCAGCAAAATGGAGGACAACTTGGTGCAGCTCAATGATCTGGACTTCATGCCTCACTTTGGTCATGTGGCACTCGGTAAAAAAAAAACGCATCGTGGGTTCTGTTGGAGGGCTCACATCAGGCTCCTAATATTCTCATCTCCACACTCAAAATGGCAGAGGGGAATATAGAGATTGTGCAACAGTCATTCCTGAAGGCTACAGAAAGTGTTGTTAACTAATGAAAGGGAAAGCCGAAGAGTAACTGGAATCTCTAGAATAAATCTTCAGCTCAGTGGACCACACATTCCGCAGCTGACCCCTGGTGATGGGACCAAGTGCTTCTCAGCACGAACTGTGAGATTCGCATGGACACTAACGTGGTACACGTCTATGAGAACAACGAGGATGTGGTGTGGCGACTGAGAAGCCCATGAACTTGTCGCACGTCAGCCTGCCACAGTTCATTGATGAATTTGACTTTATAGGCATAATGATTGCCGGCAGACCGCTTAAAGCGTCTTGCTGGTGCTCGCTCAGTTTGGAGAGTATTAGACCACTAAGGCATCTCGAGAGCGAGCCGAACGAGCTCCAGCATTTCAAGCCGTCCTGTTTCATGCTGGGAACGTGCAACATCTGAATGCCAAAACATGCTAGCATGCCGGGGCTCCCGTTTGGACTTGTGTTGCAATGAAAGGCTCGTCATCGTGTGGCTAGCAACTCAACTGTAGAACTGTGGAAAAGGCACAAGAGCGCCTATGTATTACTGTTTCGGTCACATTATCACCGTTCAAGCTGCACCCTCAAAGCGTGCAATTCACCTTTGCCCTCCTGGAAGGATGTAGAAAAATAGCAGGCAACGGAGCAACCTGGGGCATGCCAGACTCTTAACGAAGAAAAAAAACAAAGGTGGCATGGGCACGAAGCACTGGCACTCAGGCTGCAGCATTTCCCCTATAGTGTCAGCAAAAACGGTTGTCTCTCGTTCACATCTGGGGAAAACAGTAATTCCCCTACACTATTTTATATCTCACAACAATTTAGCCTAAAAAATCAAACTTTGGACCTATAGGCATAATTCCGAAACAATTGTTGTTACGTCAAGGCCTTATGCGGCAATTGACAGTTCACTTGTGACGCCTGAAATATCTACAATTTCGAATTATTCGGGTCTGAGATATCACTAGGCTACTTTATTTAGGCAGCACAAAACTGACCTGTGAATGAAGTGAATACTGGCTGTGTTTTGATAGTGCTGCTCCATAACTGCAAAGATGTCATTTCTTTATCATGCAACTTTATTTCTCTTACAGTGGACATAATAGGCACCTGTATTCAAAAAAGATGTTAAAGTATGCTGGAATACTTAGTTCTCATTGCTGTGTGCATTTTGTTGCTTTTATTGTGTGTCGTGGTTCTCTTCAAATTTATCATGTTGGCACACTGCTATATGTTCATAGTGCTGGTTTTACTGTTGTAAGCACTTAACATGTCCTTGCACAAATAGGTACATCGTGCATGTATTTTAAAATCCGAAGACTTCTTTCTTAGATGAACCGGGTTTAAAGGAGCATGCTATGTGTACATTTGTAGGTACTGGTATGTTGGCGTAGTCTTAGCTGTTCTTTTTTTCACATATATTCATACTTGTTCTTTGGTCGCTACAGTACGTATACCGTGCTATAATTCCTGTACAGACAATATTGTTACGGGTCGTGACGTCCATGAAGACCGCAGGCGACGTGTCCAAGATGAAATTTTTTATTTGGCCGAACTTGTGGCCGAGAAAAGGAAAGTTAATTTACAGCAATACACACGATATGCACTGATAGCAGAGAACAGAGCGTCGGCCATCGATCAACTGACAAGCGGTCAAGTGCGTCGGCTTTTTTACAGGCGTTATCGAACTTTCCAGCGATATCGCTGGTTGTTGCGCAATCTCTATATAAGCTCGAGTGTTCGGGTCTTGCGCGCAGTCATAACAAAATGATCTACAATAATCGTGAAGCTTCTCGAACAATGAGGCGCGGTTTGCGCTGAGCGTTGCTGCCTTTGTGGGCGAAAACCGAATACAGCAAAAGCGATAAAGAAACGCACATGGCAATGCCCCCCTCCGAAAAAGCATCATCCCGATGCTTAAAACCCCCAGAACAGGAATACATGCAATACCAAAGAAAACTAACAAAGCAAGCAAACATTAGTCATTTAACGAACATAGTACGGTTTAAGGCGCACCACATGCACGACCTCGGGTCGAGCTCGGCGCCTCTGAGGGTTCGTGATGCCGTCGGGGACAACCTCATAGTCGAAGTACCCTGTACGGTCCGAAGTATCGTCGAAGAAGCTTCTCGCTCAGTCAGCGTCATCGCGTTGGCGTCCAGACCCAGATACGGTTGCCGGGCTCGTACTCCGTGAAGCTTCGTCGAAGATTGTAGCGACGGCTGTCGATGTGCTGCTGGGTCTTGATGCGCAGGCGGGCAAGCTGTCGAGCTTCTTCGGCACGTTGTAAGTAAGCGGCGGCGTCGAGATTTTCTTCGTTGGTGACGTTGGGTAGCATGGCGTCGAGCGTCGTCGCCGACCTCCTTCTGTAGACCATCTTGTACGGCGTCATCTGCGTCGTATCTTGGACGGCCGTGTTGTAAGCGAAGGTCACGTACGGAAGGACGGCATCCAACGTCTTGTGCTCAACGTCGACGTACATGGCCAGCATGTCGGCGATGGTCTTATTTAGACGCTCGGTGAGGCCATTGGTCTGCGGGTGACAGGCGGTGGTGCGGCAGTGGCTCGTCTCGCTGTACTTGAAGATCGCCTGAGTTAGGTCCGCAGTAAAGGCGGTACCTCTGTCTGTGATGAGGACCTCTGGGGCGCCATGGCGCAAGGCGATGTTCTCCACGAACTTGGCCAGCTCGGTGGCACTGCCTTTGGGCAAGGCCTTTGTCTCGGCGTAGCGGGTGAGGTAGTCAGTTGCTACGACGATCCACTTGTTACCGGCGTATTGGTCAAAATGCGCAAGTATCGAAGGCGTCTGCTGGCGTCATTTCAGTTCTTGAAATGCCTCGACTTGCGCCGTTCCCCACTTGAACTCCACGTCGCTCTTCGTGAGGTGAGTTAGTGGCTCGGCGATTCGTGAAAATTCCTTGACAAAGCGTCTCTAATAGGCGCACAAGCCGAGAAATCGGCGTACGGCCTTCTTGTCAGTGGGCGGCGGGAACGCAGCGATGGCAGCTGTTTTCCGCTGATCGGGGCGAACTCCAGATTTGCTAATGACGTGGCCCAAGAACAGGAGCTCCTCGTATGGGAAACGGCACTTTTCTGGCTTCAGGGTGAGCCCGCGGAGGTCTGATTGCTTGAAGTACAGCGTCAAGGCGCTGGAGGTGTTCGTCGACAGTTTGAGGCAAACACAACGACGTCGACCCAAGTACACAAGGCACGTCTGCCACTTCAAGACAGCCAGCACTGTATCCATAACGCGTTGGAAAGTTGCAGGTGCCGAGCAAAGACCAAAAGGTATGACCTTGAACTCGAACAGGCCTTCCGGTGTTATAAATGCAGTCTTTTCTCGGTCTCGCTCGTCGACTTCGATTTGCCATAGCCGGACTTCACGTTGTGGAGTCGATCCAGGGCGTCGCCTATAGTAGGAGAGGGTACACATCCTTCTTTGCGATTTTGTTCAGGCGACGACAATCGGAGCGCAGAACGTAAGGGTCCCATCCTTCTCCTCCACTAACACCACGGAGACGCCCACGGGCTGTTGGATGGCTGGATTGATGTCGTTGCGTAGCATTTCGTCGACTTGTTTCTTAACGGCCTTCCGTTCCCTCGTCGAAACCCGGTAGGGACTCTAACGAAGTGGTCGAGCATTTTCTTCTGTTTATAATGCGGTGCTTACCAAGGGGCGTTTGTCAGACCCGCGACATGACGACGAGAAACAGTCCTTGTATTCCTGCAGGACGCATCGAAGCTGTTGCTGTTGGCGAGCGGGAAGACTTGGGTTTACATCGAAGGGTAGCTCAGGTATTGGGGTAGTCGTCGTAGCTTCGTCAGAATCTGAAAAGGCAAACGCATCGCTGACGGCCAAGATTTCTTCGATGTATGCAATCGTCATGCCCCTGCTCAGGTGTCTGTATTCTTGGCTGAAGTTCGTTAGCATCACGCTTCCTTTTCCTTCATGCAACCGAGCAATGCCCCTTGCGACGCAATGTCACTGTCTAGCAGCACACACTGATCGCTCTCGAATATACCTTCGATGTCTTCAGCTTTTTTGGTGCCGTCGGGAATCATGACGCTGGAGCGAGGCGGGATGGTAACTTGATCCTCGAGCACGCTCAAGGCATGTTGACATGGATTCGTATCCGGCGGTGTCGTTTTGTCCGATGATTGGGTTATCGACTTGGTTTTTAAGTCGATGACGGCGTCGTGATGGTTTAAGAAGTCCATGCCAAGTATGGACGTTCCTGGAGTAATGTTGCAAGATTACGAAACTCGCGGGATACGTGCGATTATTGATTGTCACTCTTGATGTGCAGAATCCAGACAGCGTTATTAGATGGCCTCCAGCGGTACGGATTTCGGGGCCTTCCCTATCAGTCTTAACTTTCTTCAACTTCGTGGCGAAGGGCGCACTGATGACGCAATAGTCGGCTCCAGTATCGACGAGAGCGATGACGTTGTGGCCGTCGATGAAAACGTCGATGTCGCTAGTTCGTCGTCTTGCGTTGCGGTTGTGTCGCGGCGTCGGGTCACGGCTGCGGCGGTTTGTTCCGCTGCTTCCATGTGCGTAGTCGGGTCTTCTTCGGTCTGCGAGATTTCGTCGTCAGGGGGCTGTCGGTTAGCGTCGTGCTCTTAAGGTTTCGTCGCGGCGTCGTCGTCGGCGGCGAAGGATCTTCGGTAGTTCGTCGTACAGCAACCGCACTTCCATCGGTTGCTGCCCCTAGTTTTCTGGATACAGGCTAGGCGACCTGTCGGCGTGCGGTGACATGTACCGCCCGCGCGACAGCGAGCGGGAAGGTCGTCGTTCTTGCCACTGTGTTCCACTGATATAGTCGTCGATGTCGCGAGGCCGTTCGCCTGGCTGCGGGCGCGACGCGTTGACGGCGAATCCGCGTAGCCCTATCAGTCGGTACTGGCAGCGGTTGGCAGCGGATATCGCTGGTTGTTACGCAATCTCTATAATAAGCTCGAGTGTTCGCGCCTTGCGCGCAATCTTAAAATAATCTACAATAATCGTGAAGCTTCTCGAACAATGAGGCGCGGTTTGCGCTGAGCGTTGCTGCCTTTGTGCGCGAAAACCGAATACAGCAAAAGTGACAATAAGAAATTCCGCGTGGCAATATATCGACGCCCAAGTATTTCAGCCAAAGGGCAGTGCAGCGTGCAGTAACAGCGTCCAGCGACAGCGTCCACTGTGGTGCATTGCACGCTGTCCCAGCGTGCAGCGCCAAACCCAGTGTGTGGAGTGCCGTTCCAGCGCTATCCAGTGGCGGCCCAGTGACATTACAGCGCTACCCAGTGACATGACATCGTTGCCCAGTGCGTGCCAGCGAAAATGCAGCGCTGCCCAGTGTCTCACAGCGTGCTCCAGCGCCTTTTCCATCGAGAAACAGCGGTTCCAGTGTCACCCAGTGTCAAAATCGCACTGGGACATGCTGTTTCTTTCGATAGTGTAATGTCGTATTGCCATAGCTCAGCTCAGTTTGAGCATGAAAGAAAGAGGCAAAAGCGAAGAAGGGAATGACAGGCAACTAGATGAGCGCTAAACTTGGAACTTTTATTTATTCCATGACCTTACAGCGCATTATATGGCTCGCCTTGGAGCAAACGTGACGTCGCACACGACCAAAAACAAGTAAACGTGTGGCGCAGCACATGAGACCAGGAAATGCAGTTTAATCCAACATCAATTAACACGTCTACGTGAGAGGTGGTCAAGAAGCGTTCGTGAAGTGCTGATGTAGATGTATCAATTTGATATTTGCTGAAACTTCGTTTACTGGTCACTTGTGCCGCACGACACGTTTAGCTGTTGTTTTGGGCCATGTGTGCGGCGTAACGTGTGCTTAAGCCAGCCATATATTGTGCTGTAGGGTCATGAAATAGACAAAAGTTTGAAGTCTAGTGCTCATCCTGTTGCCTGCCATTCCCTTGTTCGCTTTTGCCTCTTTCCTTTGTCCTCAAACTCAGCTGCGCTATAGCAATACACCATTATAGTGCAGTACGCAGTGATGCCTAGTGCCAGGCCCGTAGCCGGGAATTTTTTCGGGAGGGGGCCAACTTGCTGAAAACCTGGACTATTTGAGAGAAACACCTACTTATATTATTTATTTTTGATATAAACAACTAATCCAGAAAAATTTCAGGGGGGGGGGGGGAGTCCCAAGGTCCCACCCCTAAATACGGGCCTGCCTAGTGCACAAACAAAGCGCTTACTACAACAGACTTGAACTCCAAGGTCCCAGTTCGATGGGTACTGCTGCATCTTACTCATAAGTATTAAGAAATATTTTGTAGGGGTTTCCAAACGGACTATGATGTGGTTCAAAGGAACTATTTTTTATTTCATTATAAAAAATTGTGGTGCACAAAAGGCAATAAGGCATTACTGCAGCGGCAGTGAGGAGGTGAGGGGGGATTTTACATTGATTGCTTACACATTCCTAGGAGGCCAGTGTGAGAACACGCGCATATCGAAACAGAATAAAAATTGGGAATCCAAAGGAATAAAAATGACAGTGTGATCTAGAATTCAACTAGACTTGATAAAGGAACGGCAGAAACTGATACGCAAGAAGCCGATTAATGAACTAGCTCTGAGAGTGAAAGCACAGGAATTCAGAGTTTCACTTCAGAATAGGTACGCGGCTTTAACCGAGGAAACCGACCTTAGCGTTGACGCAATGAATGATAATCTGACTAGTATCATTAAGGACTGTGCAGTGGAAGTCGGGGGTACAGTCGTTACACAGGACACTGTTAAGCTATCCCAAGAGACGAAAAACCTCATTAAGCTACGTCAAGCCATGAAAGCCTCAAATGCAACAGACAAAATAGAGCTGGCGGAGCTTTCGAAGTTAATCAGTAGACGTAAGTAGCCGACATAAGAAAGTCTAATATGGAGAGGATTGAGCATGCCCTAAAGAACGGAAGAAGCCTCAAAGCCTCAAAGCTGAAGACAGAACTGTGCATAGCCAAAAATCAGATGTATGCATTAAAGGGGCCCTCCAACACTTTTTTTCTTCGCTGCTGACCGCATCAACGCGTAGTGGCGCTCGCCAGAACTATTGCGGGCGGAAATGACGATGAGCGCTGGCCTATGATTGGATAAATGCAACGTTAGAAGTAATAGCGGCGTTGCATCACAAAATGGGTAATTGTTGGGTTTAGTTTTTCTTAAGCATGCTTTTTTCACTGAACGCCAACTAGACAGACGATCTTAGACATTTCAGCTTTAAAACTGCAGCGCCCGGCAAAGAATGCGCCGAACGCCACGGCGCTGGAGAGAAACGCGCTCGGGACGCTCCAGGCGCCGTTGTTTGTAGAAACTGAAGGGGAAAAAATGTAAGAGCGTTGATATAGACGCCGTCGCGACAAGAAACACGACTAAAGCTAGAAAACATGATAGAGGCGTTCACGATATGCCTCGTTTCGGACGCGCAGTTCACTCTTAATGCACCACATTGTTTGTTAGTATCGCAACGGCGTCATCAATACGTTGGAAAGAACGGCCAACATTGTATGCAAGCTTCCCGTACGTAGGATCTTTCAGTTCATTTCATTGGGGCGCCATCAGACGTCACAGGGCGAGTGAAACGTGGTCAGGTGACCCCGCGAGAATAGAGTTGAGGGTAGGCCTCCATTTTATTGTACTTTGAGTGTTCTAGGCTGAATAACTTCGGACTGCGTGCCCCTACCGCTGCCGTTCTTGCTGCACTAATCTCTTCAGCCTCCAGTTTACGCAACCCGAAAGTAAAAACTGTAAAACAATGAGGTCAGGAAAAGTGTTAGAGGGTCCCTTTAAGGGACAAGGAAGGCAAGGTCACAACCAATAGGTACAGAACAGTTGAGGTAGCGGAAGAGTTCTACAGAGATCTGTACAGCAGCCGAGACAGTCAGGATGATAATGTAAGAAGCAGTAATAGCCCAGAGGAATCTGACATCCCACCAGTATTGACAAGAGAAGTAAAGAAAGCCCTAAAGGGAATGCAAAGAGGCAAAGCCGCTGGTGAGGATCAGGTAACGTCAGACTTGTTGGAAGACGGTGGAGAGATTATGTTAGAAAAACTGGTCACCCTGTATACGAAGTGTCTCTCGATGGGAGGATACCAGAATCTTGGAAGAATGCCAACATCGCCTTCCTCCATAAGAAAGGGGACGTCAAGCACCTGAAAAATAACAGACCCATCAGCTTACTGTCCGTTGTCTACAAGCTATTTACAAAAGTAATTGCTAACAGAATTAATACGACATTGGAGTTCAATTAACCAAAGGACCTGGCAGGATTTCGTACAGGCTTCTCAACAATAGACCATATCATACTATCAATCAGGTGATTCAGAAATGCGCGGAATACAACCAACTCCTATACATATCCTTCATAGATTACGAGAAGGCATTTGATTCGGTGGAGACATCAGCAGTCATGCAGGCACTGCGGAATCAGGGCATCGACGAAGCCTATATAATCATAATAGAAGAAATCTACAGCGGATCCACAGCCACTATATTCCTCCATAAAGAAAGCGACAGAATCCAATAAAGAAGGGCGTACGGCAGGGAGACACGGTCTATCCAATGCTATTCACCGCGTGTTTACAGGAGGTTTTCAGGGCCCTAGATTGGGAAGAATTAGGGATAAGAGTTAATGGACAGTATCTCAGTAACCTGCGATTCGCTGATGACATTGCATTGATGAGTAACGCGGGACACGAATTACTGCTCGTGATTAGTGAACTGGATACGGAAAGTAAAAGAGTAGGTCTGAAAATTAATATAAATAAAACTGAGTAAAGGTAAGGGGCAGAATTTGCGCCGCCTTTAGATGACTAGAGGCAGGGGCAGCTGCCCACGCCTGTACTCCTCCAGCGCACACCTACGCCGACAAGCTTCCTTCTTTGATTTTGTAAAACATCAGTTTTAACTGTGCGTAGTGCAGTTAGGACTGTTGCGCAGTGTAGGACTGTTATAAGACAACAGTACTACCGCCTACCTGTAATGGCCCCAAAATACGCTCGCAAGATTGCCGCAACGCATGTACACACCGACGACGAGTTTCTCGATAGCGGCGACCTTCTCTGCTTCGGCGGCATCGGACACAGCAGCTTGGCCGTGTCTTTCACCACTAGACAAGAGGGCGGGATGGGGGGGGGGGGGTGGTTCGCGCAGGCACGAACGAGTCCTGCGTGTCGGCCTGGTTATTCATGGCTGCGAGGCCCTGGGCGTAGACTGTCGAGCAGAGTAGATCCTTCAAACTCTGGCACAAACCCACGCGGGGTGTTTGGGCAAAAACCAAATACCTTTTAAAATGCAATCTAAAATCAAAACTTAAGTTTTGTCTATTTAGGATGAAAGAAGTAAAAATTAAACAAAAATAATCAGAATAAAGTAAACCAATAAAATATGAGCAATGAAGTGGAGAATTTGAAATGAAAAATAAAGTGCTTTGGAAAAGCAGAGAAACAGGAGTAGACAGAAGCAATTCTCCGCCCTTCAGCAATTCGCTGCTTTTTCTGCTTCGATTGGTCGATTCTGTTCTGCGCGCGTCCACTATGCCGATAGCAGATTAGAGTAGGTTCGAGCAGAAAATTGAAACCGTGGTCGGACTCACCAATGTGCGTCCAATGTAACGTCCAGGAAAATCTGAATCACGTTGTTTGTGAGGCGATACGCATCAGAGATACAGTCTCTCAAGGCGGCCTTACATCTACGACGGGGCTCGTCCTTAGAGTTGCCACATATTCTGCGCCCGTGGCAAAGCAGCACCTGGGCTCTATGTGCCACGAAACGGCTGTTGAGTTTCTTGCAGGCCACGAGCCTGAACGAATCGTTGTAAATGGTGAAGTCCACGTGTGTGTGGCTGTATGTGTTATGCGTTTATCGGCGTAAGTATCATAATCGTCACCCAGCGCCTGGAGTAGCATGTCAGGCGAAAAGCAAGGCAAACATCTGCAGCTTTTCATTAAAATGCTTTTCCCTCTGAAGCCCTGGCACACACCGACGCTCGGCCATTGGCCAAGAAGCGGGTATTTTTTAAGGAAAATTCTTAAAAGTTACATTTTATCTATTTAAAGATGAAAGACGTATAAAGGGAAAAATTGAAAGTAATCAGAATAGATGAATAGGAAAGTACAGATATAGATAATGAAGTGGGGAAATTGAACACAAAAATAAAAGAGTTTGGAAAATATTAATGATTGTTGGGGTTTATCGTCCCAAAACCTCGATTTGATAATGAGAGATGCCTTAGTGGAGGGCTCCGAAAATTTTCCCCGCCAGGGTTTTTTAAACGTGCATCTAAATCTAAGTACTTACACGGGCCTTCAGCATTTTCGCCTCCCTCAAAAATTCGGCCGCAGCGGCCATGATTCCATCGTGCAACCTGCGGGTCAGTATCATGCACCTTACTCATTAGATTACCGTAGCAGGTGCAGTTTGGAAAAGCAGAAAACCAGGAGTAAAGGTTCATTTAAAACCTCCAAGCAATTGTTTGGTCGTTTCTTTCTCAGTACACATACCTTTGGTGCCTCATCAACGCGACGATGCCAAAAAAATTTTCATCACCTTGTTCGTCATCGTGACGGCCAAGCTTCTTGTGGTTCTGTGAATTGGCGGAGGTTCAGATTTCGTTTAACTATAGTTCCCTCCGGACACACTGATTGATAATGCAAGGCGGCTAGAGTTCATTGGTTTCAGCGCCGTTGAAACCAATGGTGGAACGTCTCCTAACCCTAGAGCAACTACTTGAAGTATTCTCGTTATGTCAAGCTGGAGTACAGCTTCCGCTAAACGGGGGAATCTCACCATACGGCGTGACGACGCTTCTATACAACGCCAACCTGGATACCTCGCACCAACGACCTCGCTTACAGATGACCTGCAGGTCTCCCACAACCTACCCAAGTTCATGAGATACTCAGATAAAGTCCTGGTGACATACAAATGACTATAAATAATTATATGGCAAGTGAGTTCGCTCATAGCGTTTTGCATATATCATATTTGCATAGCCTTTTCTTGCGTATTTTAAATGCGAATGCATTCTTAGCCGGGGGTTGTCGTGCGTCCCTGGTCGGCGTGCGCACAGATCTCTCCGCGCGCGCTCCTCCTCGCCCCTAGCAACAGCTGCGCCGCGCCTAGCAACCGGAGCAGGTGGTCAGCGGCGGAGGGTAAGGGAGAGGAGGAGCGCGCGGGCGTGTGATGGCGCTCGCATCGCGGAGCAGCGGAGGGTAAGGGAGAGGAGGAGTGTATCCGGTGAGGGCGCTCGCATCGCGAAGCTCGCTCGGCGGAGAGAGGAGGCGCTCGCATTCTTTCCCCCTCTACCCCGAACTCGTTTCCTTCGCTCGCCGCGCTTTCGGCGTGGGTGCCTTGGTCGTCTGCGCGCGCAACTTTCTTGCGCGAGCAATTCAAGCCGCTCGCTGGCCGGAAACCAACAGGCCCAACTCTGCTACGTTTGTCTCATGCGCGACGATCTTTTTCGTCGCGACGGACCGTAGCGTACCCGTTCGCGTAGAGCGGGAACCGAGGTGGCTTTCAACTGCCCGGTGGTATGGAATGGCCACGCCTCCGTGCGCACTGACTTCGTCTGCTGTGCAAAAGAATGAACCCCTTGCCTGGATAACGTACCGATCCTCTCGTCGGCGTGGGGGCCGCGAGAGTTGTCGCGTCTGTTAGGCGCTGAGTGGGCGCGGCACCCTGTCCGGGGAGGACTGTTCGCTCGAAACAAAAGATCCCGCTCTGTAACCCGGGGCGGGAACCCTGCCAGGGCGGACGTATTTGGATGATGAGGGGTTGATGAGTGTTATAAAATCTGGGACATGGTGCTTTCGAGTGCCAAGCTCCCCTTCCTTTCTGACAACGGTAGAGCTCGGGCGCTCCTCCTGTCCGCGTTCGGACCTATATCATGCAGGGAGCGCGCGCTTTGGTGTCTCGATAGCGATGGAAGTCGGTGAAGTCGAATCTCTCGCGGCAACGATAGCACTAGGACGAAGTGTAACACAATGCAACTCGAGCATTACGCCTTTACGTGCACACTCTCGTCTCTCTTCATTAATTAATCCCACATCATCGGGTGCACCCAAATGCATTCGCATTTCCTCACGATCCCCTTCGGGGAGGTGCGGCTTTTTTTGTATATATCGCGACGTAAATAAATGATGTCATGAAGCGTCAAGTACACAAATTCAACCGCTTTCATGAGCATGCATCTACGGTATCATTGTTTAGTTGTTGAGGATAAAAACGAGAAAGTTACAAGCCCAACATGGCGGCACCGAAAGTCATCGTTGAAATAGCCTTAAAGACTCGCTTATTAGTTGGACACAAACTCAGGAAGCCGATAGACAATATCAAGAAAGTCATAGGGAACATTACTTGCAGTTTTAGATGTAATGTAATAATTACCACATAAATGAAAAAACGAGGTGGTCAAAAATTGCCAGGCCTGGCGGTACACACAGCACAATCACCGCGAAAGCTGGAAGAGCGGCCTTTCTACAGCCGGTTGTAAGCTCTCTTGGGGAACCTAATACAAGTACACTTGCATGCCACCCACTGCACCATAATAATCATATTATTTCTGAAGTGGGGAACCGCCCACTACGCCATTATTCGACATTCTGCAGGGAAGCGCGGTAACCGCTACACATTCGTAAGGCACTGTGTGAATTGTTTCTGTTGTGGCTGATGACGATGAAAAATTATGGCTAAGCGCTTTGTAATGGGTTGAAGGCATTCAACGACCAAGTCGTTGTGCAATTCGCATTCTATGACGCCTATATTACTCTTCTACCACGCTACATTAGATATGTTAACGCAGATCTTTGCTAGACATGATGCCTGTAAAGGGTCTTTTGCGAAGGCGTTTCAAGCACCGGCGTGACTCTGTGGTAGAATACTCGACTGCCACGCAGAGGGCCCGGATTGAAGTTCCGTCCGATCCTGGATATTGTTTTCCTATTTCAATTCTTCTTATTTAGTCCAATAGTGGTTACACAGATGCTGGCGGCGGCGGACCTGTAAGTACGTTATGCTACCTAAATAAATCAAGTCTTCCAGGACGGTACCCCCGCTTTGAAAGAAGGAAATAAGGGAATAGACTGGAGGCTCGTTTCCGTGTTAGACACGACCAACTGAAGCCAACAGACAATAATCCGAGGAAAGCAGAGGGGATATTATTTATGCTGACAAATGGAATTAAGAAAGAATTGCGACTAATTCTCCAGGTCTAACTATCGTGGTGCGCGAAATTCATTGGCGTAAACACGAATGCTACCAAAAGTCACATGACCTTACTGACACGTAAGCTGGTGTTAAGTGCAGAATGTCACATTGGCATCACGTTATGGCATCATCATGACGTCATATTAACATGTCATCACATGACAATGCCGCCGAGAAGTGTATTAAACCTATGAGGCAGATGCACAGTTCTATACGCATACTTCTCTATTACATTCACAATAGCAGCTTTCTGCCCCTCAGGTGGTTTTTGCAGCACTGCCTCTGAGATCGGCTTACGTTTGAGCATGAGACGATGTCGTGTGGTGACGTCACAAAATATAGCCTAACAATGTTCGGAAATCTTTGACGTTGTGATGACGTTATGAAGCCATAATCTCTGATGACTGACTTTTTCCATCGTTCGTGTTGAAGCCGCCGACACCGATGGTGACATATTGCATCTGCTAATTATATAAGGCTTTCGCCTTAATAATATATCAGCGAGTATGGGGTCGCGTTGCCCATACTGACAGGCGTGCGCAATGTTGTATTAGCTTGGGGGGGGGGGGGGGGCGTAAGTGTGACTGCCCAGGCGGCACGCCGCCATTGGAACGATCTTGGCCCAACGTCGGCAAATGACGGCAGCTATACTGGCCCCACGTCGGCAAATCACGCTCGCGCTACTTTCACCCGCATCGGCCCGACGTTCGCTAGCCGCCGTTGGGCCGATGCGGGCTTGCCGACTTCGGGCCGACGTGGGCTAGCCAGCGTCGGTCCGAGACGGGCCTGCCGTTATTCAGCCGATGATGGCAAGCTGTCATTGGGCGTATGTATGGTAGCCGATGCTGACGTGGTGTCGGCCCCGCCGACGTCGGGTAGCCGCCGGCGTGACCGTTTACACCCGTTATGTTTTAGCAGTGGTGGCTTACCGTGCGTTAAGTACGGTAGTACTGTACCGTCGTGGTCCGCACGTAGCTAGTTTATCTGGGACACCGGATTAGTTGCTCGATGCGCAAAGTAACTTGATCAGGCAAGCTGATACACGTGTTATAAAGTGAAAATGGCTGCGGGCTAACCACGGCAGTTCGGTATTACTGTGGTTACTGTACTGTAAGTTAGCAGCGTTAAAATAGACTATTCGCGGCCCAACAGCATTCATCGACTACCCATTGGTGCCATATTCGAAAAATGCTTCCTAATTAGAACGACTGCTCCACTGATGTCTTAGTGTGCGATTAAGACCCACAATTCTGTCGAACCGTGCAAGGCCGAGAACGAAAGTCAATAGTGTCTCTAACACAACTAAATTGATGACAGGCCTGCTGCACCAACTACGCATGCGTCTGAGAAAGTAAGGAGCAACACATTTGCAAGGTGATAAACACAAATTTATTCACAGATATGAACACCCGCAGCAGTTCCGGAATAATTATGCCATAAAGGAATATCTAAACATCTATAGATACCGTAGCCAACATCTTAAACAACCCCACAGCCACCGTATTCCTCAAAAAGCAGGACAATCCTAATCGAGAATGGGGTCAAGCGCAAAGTCATAGGCGTGAGCAGGGTTCCCCTTCAGAGGGGGGGGGGGGGGTCGAAGGTTCATCGCGGCCCCCCTCCCTAATAAGTCAATGTGTTTGGCAGACCTTGCGCCCACCTCTTAGGTGACTAAGGGGGCCGGCCGCCCCCCTGTGCGCACGCCTATGCGAAGAGTTACAATCTCTTCAACGTTATGCGCGGCACATTCACTATCATTATTGAAAGAACTAGAACGGGCAAAAATAGAATAAGGATTAACGAAGAATATCTTAGCTACTTGCGTTTTGCAGACGATATCGCGCTTTTCAGTAACGACGGTGCCGAATCACGAAAAAAAAGGTTCTGGAGATGTAAACGAGGCAGCGTTAAATTAGGAGTAAAGGCGGGCCCGAAGAAAAGAAAGATTATGTTAGGCGGCTTGCCGACAAAGCGAGATTAAGAGTGGCAACTAGACTAGAAGATTGTGTATACGTGTGAGCTAGTTACGAGCAGAGGAGCACCCCCCCCCCCCAGGTTTATTAAGTTCACCAAGGAACGGTAGGCATTCGCAACACATGACTGGCAATTAAATTAGCGTTATCCTTTAAGCGGGAATTGCAATTTTTTCAGTGATAACTTAAGGGCCAAAAAGATGGATAAACTGCTGCACGCGACGCGAGAAACATTGTGAGCGGTACCACAAGATCCCATGAACTCTACATCTAAACAAGATAGACACGCACGCATTCCTAATATAAAGGTGAGAGTGTAAAAGAAAGGAATCGTGCATAGTAACCACTCACGTGTGCCCATTGGAATGCTAAAAACACGAGCAAATAAAAAATGCAAGCGCACCATATCAGACTACACAAAACACGATGGTCAATAGAAAATACGCGATAAGAAGAGAACAAAAATCTGACGACACGTAACAGTAGTGAACACGTGGCCTTATATGAGGTCAGCGAGTTCAACATGGAAGCAGGGGGCCACTGGTTTCTCGCTGCGGTGATCTCTGCCGAAAAAAAAAATGCCGGAATCCTGCCGCGTATCCGCCTTGTGCACGATTTTGAATTTCCATCCCACATGTCCACACACCGCACTTCTTGAAGAATTCTGCTGGTCGGAGTGAAAAAACGTGCTCCCGCAGCTACGATTGTCCCTCCGTCGGGACGCCTGGTCAAGCGAGTTTCGCGACAATGACACTGAACGAGGGGAAGGGAGGGAGGGGGGGTAGAGGTTGAAGAAGACTAAAAAATCGAATTCTCCCTTCTTGAAAGCTCTTGCACGGCTCAGCCTACCACAATGGTGTGCGATCCCCCCAGCATGTCTATGGGCATGCCGTTTGACAAGGGCGTTCCTCGAATTTCCAATGCATCTCTTGTTGCCACATGTCGCTACATGAAAACTTTGCGTACACCACGTTGGAGCCGCATTTTTCATCATATTTCACGTGCCACAATAATAATTTTATGCGACTGTTTCTGAAAGCACGGGGGAAGCAATCGTTGAGCGAGATTTTTACTTGAAAAAGATATGGTATGTCAGAAAATGGACGCAATGAAGTGCAAATACGAACTGACAAACACGTTGCAAGCACGTGTCTGTCAGTTCGTTAAAGATGGTCAGCGGGCTAGTTGATTTGGAAACATGCAAACGACAAAACGTTTCTTCACTTCGCCCGTCTTTTTTGCACCATACCTATTTTTCTCAAGTAATGAACCAACTAGCTCAGCAACACGCCTTGCTGAGCTTTTTACTATTTTCATAAAGCAAAATTATGTGACATCACTGAAGCAAATGCGCTTGTTACGCTTGACCCAAACACGCGCGTGAGTAAATATGTGTAAACACAGAGATCGGAAACTGTCCGTGTAGTATATGAGCGCTCGCGCCACAGATTAAGCGGCTGAAAGGATATAGCGCTATAAATATGATGACAGGCTCGAGCTATGCACAGAATTAGTATTCACATAAAACATCTCCCGCTAAAACCAATCGTGCGGGAATGTTTTGGGTGAAATTTGATGCTGGATA
This sequence comes from Rhipicephalus sanguineus, assembly GCF_013339695.2. Lineage (NCBI taxonomy): Eukaryota > Metazoa > Arthropoda > Arachnida > Ixodida > Ixodidae > Rhipicephalus > Rhipicephalus sanguineus. The sequence continues at coordinate 150,843,787 of NC_051185.1, forward strand.
CATTACAAAACATTTACAAAACAGAAGTACTTCGAATTTGGCCCATGAAGTTAATGGTATGTGGTTATAACGTTTCAACATTTTTGATAGCGTTGAACAACTCGTCAACGAAGTGGCCATCTAATTTGAGTTCGTTATTCTTCTAAAGACCACCTTTTTTTGGTAGAAAAGTGACTGTGCTAGTGATAGTTGTTAGTCACTGTCATAGCAGAAACTAATAAGGGAATGCAAGCTATTCAGTCGGCGATACTTCGCGCCCCGAGTCGTATGTGCGGCATTAGCACAGTACAATATTTGAACTTTCTTATTTGTGCTAGTACAGCAATCCATGTAGCGGCATACTGCAGCTTAAGTTACAAATATTCAAGCACCTAATGCTCTATTGCATTACGATTGTATAATAGGCGGGCGAGCTGCCGGGCTTCTTCCGCGGGCTGAAGGTAGAGCGCAACGTCAAGGTTATTCTCGTCACTGACGGCCGGCAACACGGCGTCCAGCGTCGTTCAGGGGCTTCCGTGAACTAGTTTGAACGGCGTCATATGTGCGCCGTTTCTTACACTGCCGTGTTAACTTCAGGTTATGTGCGGAAGATAACATGGCGTCCCATGTCATGTGTTCGACGTACAGTACATTGCCAGCATGTCGGCGATGGTTTCATTTAGCCGCTCGGTGAGGCCATTCGCCTGCGGGTGATGTCCGTCGGTGACTTGTGTGGCTCTATTTCAAGATAGTTTGCATTAGCTCTGCCGTAAAAGCCGTACCTCTGTCGGTGACAAGGACTTTTGGAGCGCTGCGACGCAGGAGGACGTCCTCAACAGGGCATGTACTGTCTGAAGGGAGACAAGAAAGTTCCAACATCGTCGATAAGCCATCGGCTCCGCCGATGTCAGCTGAAGCACTGCAGAATGACTGCATGCTCGGGCCGGCCATGTTGGCCGGTGAAAGCCATCGACTCGGCCGATGTTGGCGAAAGTACGGCAGAACGGCGGCTACCTCGGCCCAATGTTGCCGGTGAAAGCCATCGCTAAGCCGATATCGCGAAGAACAGCAAAACGCCTGCAAACTCGGCCCAATGTTGCCGTTGCAAGAAATCGCTTAAGCCGATATCGCGGAAAGACGGCAGAACGCCGGAACTCCGCCCAATGTTTCCGGTAAAAAAGCCCTATATCGGCTGAAAGGCGGCAAAAGCGGCCCATTTTGCCGGCGAAAGTGAACAGCTCCGCCGATA
>NC_051185.1:150845114-150868358 GCF_013339695.2 Rhipicephalus sanguineus
ATCACTGGTGCTCGTTCAGCTCTGGAATAATCTAGACTATTCGCGTCCTGCGCGCAATCTTAACAAGTGATTTCACTACAATCGCGAAGCTTCTCGATACACTGCGGCGCGGTGGTCAGCGTCGATCATTGCTAACCGTCCTTGCTGGTCAAACCCGAATACAACAAAGAAAACAACAAGCGGGCGCGGCAATATTGATCCCTTATGGGAGGTATGTGGAGATTTTGCCCTCCAGAATGAGCCTCCTTGTCCGGCAAGGAACAGACACGTGGTGTCGAGTACAGGTGGCTGCCAACGCGCCATTCGTTGCGAGTGGGTTCTCTTTCTGATTCGCCAACTACGTCACGGACACGAGGCCAATGGCGCGTTTCGACATGAGAGAAACGAGGCTCTCTCTCTTTCTTTTTGGCTTGCCGTCCCTATAGTTCGGTGTTTCGCGCATGCGCTCTCCTTGCTCCGGATGAACGAATGAGGGAGCATTGATCGAGCACTGAGCACTCGTTTTTTTTTAGACAAAATCTAATGAAACCAACAGACTAGGGGACTCTGGCTAACGCTCCCAGGATTAAACAAGCATAAATAACAAATAAAGTGGATGGGAAGGCGACTCCCGCTGTACCTCGATTGGCAGAGCATCGGACGAGTTATGCGTAGATTGTAGGTCTGGTACCTACCTGCGGCAAGTTCATTTTTCATCCACTTTAATTCCATTCCTTTTATGTCATAACTACTATACTACATGAACGGAAATCTGGGCGAGTTTGTAAGAATTCATCATAGAGCAGCTAGCGCAAAAAATACGGGGACACAAGAAAGCGACATAAACACCGGACGAGCGCTAACTTCAAACTAAAATTTATTCTCCGAATCCAGGCCTATTTATCAACCAGCAAAGATGAAAACAGCACATCGCCACCCAAGAACGTACATCTTATTCCACAATGAATAGTATGACAACATCTTGATCGGCTCTTACAACAAAAATGATACACGCAAAATGTAACGCAGCCATGATAAGCTAAAAAATGAACGCGAGCGATTCCAGTACGCGTGCTCAGACTAGAGACTTTTATCACGCGGAAAGCGTAGGTGCCATGTTCGCTGTAAGAAACACTAACTCACAAGGGTGTAGGCCCAGGGAAGGCTGGCTGGCACACGCGAGATCGTTCTTTTGAATCAAAAGAGCTTCCACGATCTCTCTGGACACCTTATTACGGTTCCGGTACACCACTGTTGTGTCAGTTAAAAGCGGCTGACAGCCGCACTTCCGACAATGCATCGCGAGATGCGAGTATGGTGAACCTTTCAGAGAGCTGAAATGCTCTCTGAGCCTAATGTTCAAACATCTGCCCGTCTGGCCAACGTATTTACGTCCGCATGAAAAAGGGATGCAATAAACAACACTGCAGGTGCAAGAAACAAAACGCGTACCGTGCCTAATGGTACGCCTAGCCTTTTTGGCTAGGTGTACCAAATTTAAGAACTAAATAATAAATTTTAGTTTGAAGTTAGCGCTCGTCTAGTGTTTATGTTGCTTTCTTGTGTCCCCGTATTGTTTACGCTACCTGCTCTATGATGAGTACTATACAATAGTTGAAACGTACAACTAAGGTCCCTTCTTTAGCTTCATTGTCTGTTGGTCACATTGGGTTGCTGCTTGTTCCGGAGTGGTGTCTGCCCGCAGACAGACGGTCTGCCCCAGCCATTGACAGCTTGGCTGTAAAGTTACCGGCTACGCTCCCGCCCGCTGGTTCCGCCATCCCATTCATACTCGCGGAAACGGCCGTTTTCCCCGGCTCGCGAGGTCATGGACTCCAATCCTCTAGATATAAGGAACGACGAACTCAGAGTCGCCCAGCCTCGTTTTAAGTGCGTTCTTGGTCAGACACGCTTCTTTTTAGGCTTATAATCTTAGTACTGGATGTGACAACTATTTATAGCCTTCCAACCCGCGGTGGTTTTACTCATGCAGCTCCCTGAGTGGAAGTTTCATTACCGTATGCTTTTCCATACGTGCCTACCGAGTTCCTAATGCACAAACAAGTAGATGTATATCCATCATACCGGGCGTCGTAACGTGTACGATGCGGGGGCATACACAAAAGTTTCTTACAGAGGGGGGGAGGGGGTAGGCCTCTGGCCCCCTCTATCTGTATGTTTATGTGTATTCCTGGGCTTCATTATCAATTGATTTCATTGGTCCGTCTATATTGTCCGACGCATGATAGCGTTATCTGGCATAGAACACCAATGGTAACGAATAGAGAGATCATGCTCACCTGTATATCCAGCAGCTGGGCCGGGTCGAAGCTCGAGAGCTGTTTCCAGAGGTCGCCTTTGAAGCCCTCGCCGACCACCTTGGCGCACAGGAACCACACGAGGAACACGCGAACCACCACCAGCGCGTACATCAGCTGCCGTATTGGTTCGTGTGTTCTTAGCAGGAAAGTGCTCAGTAAAATAGTACCCTAATTTTCTAGCATCCGCCCGAAATATTTCATAATTCATTTGCCGGTTTAATTCGGCTCTCTCGTTTCACTTCTTGTTTTTCGCTTCAATTTGCAATAGAAAATGGATGTGCAGACGCTGTCACTTACCGCACTGAAACGTCCAATGCGCGAGCAGGCAGCGGCACAGGCGATTGCCCAGGTGGCGGCGCACGCCAGCGCCACGTCGGTGTTCAGGTGGAGCCCGTGCAGATGGTCGCCCAAGCGGAGCACGAAGTCCCTGCACGCAAGACACGTTTAGGTGACTGCGGTAAGGACCTACACAAGGAAGAAAAGATAGTTGAACCTAGACAGAGTACCATAAACGTCTGGAGAACACTTCCCAAGCTAAGCCAAGGCCAGATTCCTGCATGAAGAAGATGACTTACGTTCGCTGGGACTACGTTCTGCGCTACTTTTCGATAATTGCTTCGTTCGTGTGCCTAGCACAAGCGTCTTTAACAAGGGCCTTCCCTATTTATAGAGGATCATTACAGTCCGAGTAGCTCGTCACATAGGCGCACAAGAAGGAAAACCAAACCGGAAGCGTAAGCCACAGTGCAGCAACTACTCGAAGAGAGTGGGCGAAATGTTCTTTGCTTTCCCTTCTACTCTTCGAACAATCCCAGCGCTGTTCAGAATAGTATAAATAATTTCTGGGTTTTTACGTGCCACGATATAATTATGAAGCGCGCCGTAGAGGGGGGCCAGTTAAATTTATTCTGCAGTATGTATTACTCAGCCGAAGTAAAAAAAAATGCACAAGTTCAGGGAAAGATGGAAGCTCGGAAAAATGAAAAATCCTTGAACACGAGCTGTCTCGGGAGCCAATGTTTCGGCCAGGGGTCTTGTCTTATTCAAGGCAGCAAATGCCTGAAGAAGGCAGCCTTGATGACGAGAAGACCACTTGTTGAAAAGGTCGTTCTGGCAACACCCTATGTTCAAGATCTTTTCATCACTGCAGCCGAAGCAAGTACTTTTCTGAATAAAAGTAGTGGCGATGCTTTTATTTTTAATCCTTTGCACACACAGTCACGCACACGAATAGAAGCATGATAGGCAACTTGATTGCGAGACCACCAATGTATCCGCAAAAGATGTCTTCGGTGGACTTATTCAAGAGCTCGCAGCTGTGATGCTCGAGTGCTTCAAGCGAACATAACTTAACAACAATCCACGTTGACCTAAATGAAAGGCCAGGACAAACAATAGGAGAGTTGTTAAAGTAAGGATTGCTACAATTTCCATAATCAGACCAAATAGGCCTAACGCTGTTTGCCCTGTCATTAAGGATGACGTTGTCCAGAATACAAGCGCAGCGGTTTGAACAATATGGACGCTAGCAAGGCAAGTGCATATGCGCTGTGAACAGGCGAAGACTGGTAATTAAAACGTGGCGCTGCACTAGTCGCAACATGTTACGTCGCCACGTGCTTTCGTGGACAAGGAGGCGTAATGCGGACTCATGCACGATGTAATTATTATGTGAGCCATGCTATCATCGCGGAGTATTTCAGCACAGAGCCACGCCGGTGCTTGAAACTTCGAAAAAAAAAAGACCTTACACAGGCGACATGTCGGGCGAGGAATCACGTTAACAGATGTAACATTGCGTGGCAAAAAAGTAAAATCTCACCATTTTTTGAACAACTACAGTTCAGGCCGGATTGGCATCTACTGTTCATGAAATATACTGAAGCAATACTGATAGTTGAGCTAGTTGGTAATACATTTTCAAGACCTGTGTTGTGTTTCTTTCGCTAGGTCCCGCCTGTTTGCGCGCTGTAAACTTCGTCAATAACGTGAAACGTACCTCTCTAATACCATTTTAGGGCACAGGGTTATTCGACACACCCATCGGCGTGACGCTTGTTGTGCGCTTGCAGAGTCCGCCTTGACTATTTTGTTAGCTATGCATATATACATTAGGCGCATTTGTAATAAATACCAAGGAAGAAAAAAAAGTGGTAGCATAGTCGAATGCCACGCAGAGTGCCTGGGTTGGATTGCTGCTCGAACCGTTATTTTTTCCTTTGACTGAGCACGGTAGCTGCGGCAAACACCGGCGCCGGCGGCAGACAACTAAGCAACCAAAATTGGATGTTGTTGTGAGCTCATAATAGCTTACGCTGTAATGAAACGACCACGAGAACACCAAGACGTAGCTAGCCAGCTTGCTAGATTGATAAATAGCAGTAGCGTAGCCAGATATTGTTTCCGGGGAAGGAGGGGTCAACCATACTTTATCTATGTGCATGCGTGTGCGTGCGTGCGTTTTTATGTGCGCATGTATGTATACACATGCAAAATTGGAAAATTTCGGAGGGGGGTTTGAACCCCCATCCCCCCTGGCTACACCAGTGATAGATAGATAGATAGATAGATAGATAGATAGATAGATAGATAGATAGATAGATAGATAGATAGATAGATAGATAGATAGATAGATAGATAGATAGATAGATAGATAGATAGATAGATAGATAGATAGATAGATAGATAGATAGATAGATAGATAGATAGATAGATAGATAGATAGATAGATAGATAGATAGATAGATAGATAGATAGATAGATAGATAGATAGATAGATAGATAGATAGATAGATAGATAGATAGATAGATAGATAGATAGATATCCACGTTCAAGTTACCTTTGGTTCGCCACCAAACGCTTAGCATTTATTCGGAGTTTTGTACGAACGCGCTACAGAGAAAATGCTCTGGGCATCTTTGTTTCATGTTGTGTTCAAGACGGTCGGCGCTCACCGATGGAAGTGCTCCACAGCGCTGACGGTGGAGGGGGTGCAGTTGCGTGCGAACTGGTGTCGTGGCACGAGCACCACACGGTCACCGATCACCACGGGAATGCCCGGCAGCCGGTCGCGTTCAGCGGCCGCCTCGAAGCGCAGTGCCAGGGCGCGGTGCACTTGCCGGCATGGTCGGGGCTGTCAACGAGCACGGGCCCGTGAGCATGCGTGCGACTGCCGCGCAATGTACTACGTTCCTTCGATTGCGATAACTCGAAATTTGAGGGGTACTTCGGCGCTCAAGATGCTACCTAGCAGAGACTGTGTTGGGAGCTCGCCTCTAACGGTGTTTCTCCCCTTGTAAATAAATGTTCGGAAACACTTGGCACCAGTGACATTTCTCAAGTAGATAGGCTTTGTTACAGTTCACTATATCCAGCATATGTACAAACATCTTCGAAGGTTAGGCACAAACTCACAATTACTTGTAACCAGAAATCACTTTGTGTGCCGATCAGTTCGTAAAAATAAGTTTCCCGGCGTTTTCCTTTAATAATGTCACGTGACATGGTGGAGCCATCTTGGTTCATTTCCACGCTACTTGGTCATATAAGGTAGCTCTTCAAAATTTCTAAGGCGTACCGCTGCTGAACTTGACGCAGGGTGCAATTTTGATCTCGCGTCACAGATGCTGAATGAGAGTCATCAGAAAGATGCATGTGTATTTAAACATGTGTGCAGGCTAAAGGATTTCAATCGGTCAGAATGAATCTGCAGGCTTGTACTTTACGGCCTCTCTTAGCCTTACAGTTGCTTTTGGACGTTATACCCCGGAATTAGTGGTTTAATTATTCGAAAAATTCCGGCGCATTCCACGAACTGCGGGAATCGATGTTAAGCGATGGAGTGTACGAGTATATTGACGCGATTTCCACAAACACAGCAGAAACGAGAATGACTAGCGTTGGAACTCATACTGGCGTTTATTACAGAGGCACATACCTACGTATCTTTGTAATAAAGACCAGTTGGAAGTTAGGGGCAGTCCTTGTTGCTTTTTAACACGAAAGTGTTTTATGCCGGGGTCCACCACGGCTCCACTGACGTATTTCCGTCACGGATATGACGTTGTAAAATATAAAGACTAACAGATGGCAAAGAAAAAAACTAGAAGAAAATGTTCTGTCACATCTGCCACCTACGACCTCTCGCTCCGCATCGCGTGGCGCGAAACGCTTCGGCCACAGACTGCACGTTCTTCGCTATACTAACGGCGAGCTATTTATATACACCATTTACCTGCCGGTGGCGGTAATCAGAGATCGGTGGTACATCAGCGTGCTCTCCTTATCACTAGCGAGATGGCGCGAAAGGCTCGAAGGGCGCGCTTTAAAGGTCGTCACCGCACGCGTTGCGATAAGCGCGTGCCTCTACTGGACGTGGTCGCTCGTGCGCACACGTTTATCTCGTGATTCCAGTGGTTTGTACGTCTTGTGCTCTCAGTGCAAGCTTGCGTTGAGAGCACGAAGGTCACTTCGCTCGCTGCAGCGGCCGCTTTTGCGAAAGGAGCGCGCTGCTCACACAGAAATAAGTTACAACTGCGACAGTTCGCGCTCATGCTGTGTATGCTCGTTCCGTGCGTCCTTTCTGCTTGAGCAGCGTGTTCCAAGTTTCCAGCTGCTTGCCGTTCTTCGCGTGACATTACAATTTGTTGCCAGAGCATTCATTACTTCGCCCTTGGGGCGAAAGAATGCACAACTAAACGCTCAACTACGTCTGTGAAGACACGTTTCACTTTCGTGTTATACCGATTCCTATGACAGAGGGATCAGCCATGTTATTTTTGTGTGTCTATTTCTAGCGCTGGTCACGTAATAACGGAATTTCAACTATCCTGGTCTCATCTTTGCTCTAGTCCACGAGCAGACGACTGTGCAGCACTGTTTTATGTTCATGCAAGCAGTACGGAACGGACTACAGTCTTTGCGCAAATCGAGCGTAGTGAGGAACTCCGAGTTCATATCGACCACCTGAAGTTCTTTAACGAGCACCTGAATCTAAGTAGGTGGTTGGTATTACATTTCGCCCCAGTCGGCATGTGGCCACCTATGCCGGAAATCGAACCCACGTCATCGAGGTTAGCAGTCTAAAACTTTAGCCGCTAAGTTACCACGTTCTATCTGACGGTGAACAGAGAAAGGGAGAAGTGGCCTGCCAGGTGTGCAGCATAGTGAAGCTTTATTTGTGGTCTCCGATGGAGAGGAACACTGGTCAGTTGTTGCGCATTTCATTTCTGGGTAATTCCACGTAAGATCGAACAAACGATGGCTGGTCGACCTCTCAAATTTATTTCAAAATTTTATATATTATTGCCTGATGACTGGAAAGAAGAGATCCGCAATTTGTTATGCCGCCAAAAATTTTTTCGAACCACAGGAAATCAATAATGACGAAGAGGTGGAGTGGAGCGCTCATCCGCTCTGCTGTTTTGGCCAACTTTCGTTATGAATTGCACAAAATATATTAAAGTTAGGTAGCTGAAATTTATTTACCTAAATATATGCAAGGTTTTGCTTCTCCTCAGGTATTTTTAGTTTTTATGTGTAGTGTAGATGTTTTTATAAAAAACCTCAAAAATGGCCCAATTGGCAAAATTTTCTTTACTTTGAATGTCTTTATCTCAAAAAATCCTTGTAGCAGAGCGACAAAAATTCTGCATTACGTTCTTCGCATGCTTATCTACCAAACTGCCAAAACTTGTATTTATATAACTTTTCACTGAAGAGATATGATCGGGCTAAGTTCAAGAAAACACCGAACAATGAAAACTTCTGACGACAATTTAAAAAAAAACCATTTTTAAATTTCTTAAACTTTGTCCACTTATTCTCCTCGACATCAGCTTTCACAATCATTAAAAACATGTTGCATAATGTCGTTTCGCTAAAAGTTACGGCCCCTCCAATAAGACCCTTAGGCAAGGAATGGCAATTCAGACTTTTTGCCCAGCAAGTGTATAAAATGCAGGTAGGATTGAATTTCTTTTTATTAAAAGACCAGCAGTACCAAAAAGAGTGTCGACAGCACTGAAGACGTTAATTTTGAAAATATTTGGTCACTGCAGCGGCCACGAGCGCGGGGCTACCGATCAGGCGCGCGCGCACCCGAGGTGCTCGTTGTAAGAGATGGCGCAGTGAGAGCTCGTTTTCGCGTCCTCAGACCGATTGAGTTCGAAACATCAACACCTCTCGGGTGACTTGAACGCACGTGCAGCGGTAGTCGCAGTGATCTGGTTAATAGCGTCGATTTCTTTTTCAGGGGGCATAAGAATGTCATCGTTAAACTGTGCGTTCCGTGAAGATCTTTCATTGCAGTGGTAGCAAAAGCACGCGTAGCAAAAGTAGTCCGTCTCACTGACAGTCACTGATCTTTCGGGCGTTAAACGTTCCTTCAAAGCATTTATGTCTAGGTCGGTAACTCTGCGAAATTTTGGCTTCTTTGCAATAATTAAAGGAGTACTGGCACGATTTGGAGACATCGCAAAAGGGACATTTTTTGCTTCGTTGGTATGCAGTGTCCACGCTGTCCACACACTGGAGTCGGAGAACACGTATAAAATATTTTAATTTGACTTTGAAATTTTCGTCGCTGAGCATTTGCAAGCCAGCCACACTGCAAGGACATTATCCCCGACGAGTCAAGACAGTTCCTCCGAGTTCGCGAGTTCTGCGTCCTGCATGCAGCCTAAATCGTAGAAATCACTGTCAGGTCACTGGACGACAATTCACTCATCGTTGTTTATTGCACCACGAGCAGATGACGGATTTCCCGCTAGTACGTCGCGAATTTCTGTATCTCCGTGACGTCACACTGCTATGAAACGACACTGAGAAGCCACCCCCTCGATATCGAAACCGAAAGTGTCTTTTTAAGGTGGCGCTAATTAAAATTTATAGGATGCATTCCCAGGCACCACAATAGTCGTTTTAGGTTTCTCGACACCAGCATTTTTATTTAGAGCAACAATCCGAATTTTTTTTAAATTCGTGTCAGTACTCCTTTAAGATTCTTGTGCTTCGAAAGGTATTCTCCACAATAGACTCATTCAGAGTTATACTTTCTCGTCATGAGACGCACAGGAGGAGTAGAGTAAGAGCAAAGCGCAAGAACTATCGGCGCCGAATGAAGTGTGAACAGCGCACCGAACGCGCGGCCAGTTCACGCCGTCTGCTGCCGACATCTAAGATAGGCAAGCGCAACCGGTTACCGATAGTTTTGCTTTTCTTTCCTTTGACAATTCATATTTTGCTTTGCCACTGGAGCGCCACGTTCATGCTTTCCACTGATCGCAACTGGCGCAGCGCAGTTTCTGTGGCAGCAGCGTGCGTGAAGCGAGCGCTCAATGCTCCCTTATAGAGTTTTCATCTTGCTTCCATCTCCGCCGTGTTATCAGCGCCTAGCTGAGATGCGAACAGAGGGCGGATAGAATAGTGAAGCTCCAGTGCACGTGCGTTCAAGTCACCCGAGAGGTGTTGCTGTTTCGAACTCAATCGGTCTGAGGACTCGAGAACGAGCTCTCACTGCGCCGTCTCTTACAACGAGCATCTCGGGTGCGCGCGCGCCTACTCGGTAGCTCCGCGCTCGTGGCCGCTGCAGTGACCAAATAATTTCAAAATTAACGTCTTCAGTGCTGCCGACACTTTTTTTGGTACTGCTGGGCTTTTAATAAAAATAAATTCAATCCTACCTGCATTTTATACACTTGCTGGGCAAGAAGTCTGAATTGCCCATCCTTGCCTAAGGGTCTTATTGGAGGGGCCGTAACTTTTAGCGAAACGACATTATGCAACATGTTTTAATGATTGTTAAAGCTGATGTGGAGGAGAATAAATGGACAAAGTTTAAGAAATTTAAAAAATGGGGTTTTTTTTTTAATTGTCGTCAGAAGTTTTCATTGTTTGGTGTTTTCTTGAACTTAGCCCGATCATATCTCTTTAGTGAAAAGTTATATAAATACAAGATTTGGCAGTTTGGTAGATAAGCATGCGAAGAACGTAATTCAGAATTTTTGTTGCTCTGCTACAAGGCTTTTTTGAGATAAAGACCTTCAAAGTAAAGGAAATTTTGCCGATTGGGCTATTTTTGATGTTTTTATAAAAACATCTACACTATACATAAAAACTAAAAATACCTGAGCAGAAGCAAAAACATGCATATATTTAGGTAAATAAATTTCAGCTACCTAACTTTAATATACTTTGTGCAATTCATAACGAAAGTTGGCCAAAACCGCAGAGCGGATGAGCGCTCCACTCCACCTCTTCGTCATTATTGATTTCCTGTGGTTCGAAAAAATTTTTGGCGGCAAAACAAATTGCGGATCTCTTCTTTCCACTCATCAGGCAATAATATATAAAATTTTGAAATAAATTTGAGAGGTCGACCAGCCATCGTTTGTTCGATCTTACGTGGAATCACCCTTCTGTAAGTATGGCGTGGTGACTGATGTGACTGTGACATTGCGGCGACATTGTTGTGACTGTGACGTTGTTGTTCCGTTTATACCCAAAACCTGCCGCGCATATTTTACCGTTATGCGCCATTTAAGCTTGCCTTCTCAACAGCCTGGTATACTTGAAGAAAAGCCAGGAAGATCACGGGACATGAGAAAAAAGCAGACGCACACAACGCGGGAGCTGCTTCTTTTTCCTGCTTCTCATGCTTCCCTGCTTCTTTCTCATGTCCCGTGACTTTGCTGGCTTTTCATCAAGTCACATGAACCAACTGGCTCAGATTTCGACTCCTCTGCAAGCTGGTATAACGCCAATACCTGTAGTGTTTCGGATCCGCACAACTTTCCTCAATGAGAGTCTACTGGTTACACCTGGCCAACGTATGTAAAAGAACACATACCAGGGTATAGCTGTATCGTTCTTCAAGGTTACGAGCCGCCTGACATACTGTCTATAGTTCGGCGTTTTTCATGAGTGCATTTCGCTCTCTCCCCTTTGGATTCGCCGACAGTCAATCCAGCTCGGCAGTGGCGCAAATTGTCCATTCCAAGCCCCCTTAGCGTACCCCTCCGGCTTCAAGAACGTAGCAGGTGGTGGTGTTCATCCCGCGACAGGTGGACCAAGGCAGCGGGTCCTGGCTGCTTCCAAGCAGGTACAGCACCGCGTAGGACATTGTCAGTGCGCTGCTCACCGTGCTCGCCACGTAAAAGTAGGCCACCGTGTAGCTAAGACCTGCGATATGCGCGCACAGCCACCTCCTGAAATTGCGCGAGATTCCTAGACGCTTGACTCGGAATACACGAGACGTTAGAGCGGTGCGAGCCACTTTGGAAAGAAGCGTAAAGCAATTCAATGGCGAAGCTTTAGTTTCAGCGAAAACAGTTGTAACTATGAGTCATCAACTACGACAACAGAGACAATTTCACCACGGAAGAACAACAGCAGCGACTATGGCGCCGCGTGGTTGATAATATGCGTACTACACAATGGCAATGACACACCGATAACAGCAAAACGCAACAAGAGCAATGATGAGGCGATTACACGGTGAGAATAACCATAGGACAAAACTACGATGTCATTACAGCAGTAATGGTGCACCATGCCGATAACATAACGACGGGCACGATACGGCTTAGCGTCGAATGTTGGCCAACGATAATCCGCCTTTTCCATTTTCTTGTGCTGCCTTCTGCCGTTTTGGTATGGGCCAGGACGACCGCTATTTCGAGAACGAGAGCCTCGGGGATCACGATACATTTCGTGACTTTTCCGCTAGGCGAAGGGCGCAGGCGCCGAGGCATCGTGAAATAGGCAGATGAAAGTATCGTTGACCGGCGGTGACGGCACGAAATTGCCTTGACTCCCTGTGACCCAGGACAACACTTTGAGTGCAGAATTCGCTGTCAAGTCTCGCTACAACCAATAAAGTGCAGTGATGAACCTGATAGCTATGCCAGCCACGGGCACTGCGTAACCTTGATGAACTATCTCTTTAAAACCTTCCACTGAAAAAAAAAATTGATAAGCTTGCACTAAACCGCGAAAGCCTTGAAACACCGAAACTGGACGATTCTGAAGACCAATCTGATTGCTTCTATGTTGTTTCTAGGCCTTAGCTAGGTGGTGAGGGCTGTTGCTAGGTTGCTTCTAGGTCGCTGCTAGGCCTTAACCTAGCAACGACCTAGAAGGGCAATGATGAGGATAGGTGATGCTAGTGTTTCTACGCTCATTCTCAGCGCCGAGAGGTCCGAGTTAAACCACACACAGTCACAGACACGGCACGGATGTCCAAGCTCCAGAGACATAAACCCGCGCTGAAACAGAGCGTTCGCTCCTCTCATAGATCTATTGGCACGTCGTCGTTGGCGCAGGCCTTCCATCGCTTCGGGTCTTCTCGCAGCCGCCGTTGCCTTTCCCTTTCCCTGGTGTTAGGCTAACTGTTGCCTTCTTCCTTTTTAGTGGAACAGTGGTGAGTACTGGGATTTACCCAATTTCTGTGGCACATACCCGTTTATGATGATGATAGTTTTCTGATAGGTCGCACCGCACATGCCCGTTTGTTGGGCTAACTGTTGTCTTCTTCATCTCTAGTGGGCCAGTGGTGAATAGTGAGATTTACCCAAGTTTTGTGACACATACCTGATAGGCCGCACAGGATAGGCTGCACAAGTTACAGCTGCCTTAAAGGGGTGGTGCCATCAAATTTCGAGGCTATAACAAGCCTGTTGTGGGTTTCCTTTGTATGCAAGGACATTCCACACGAAGGGTCGGACACAGCAGACGGTTAGAATATGTTTTAATTCTCTTCCAAAGTGTACCTAAATGCTCATTCTCCCGATCGAAACCCATCGCTAGCGCGCCAACACTGACGTAGATCTGTAGGATGGGAAACGAAAGTTGTAGTGACGTCACACCAAATCTGCTGTAGTAACGTGAGTGACCTCCGGACCTCCGCCACTTCCGCAACGTACGTACCGGCTGTAGTGAACTAGAATACATTCTAGTTCACTATAGTACCGGCAAAGCATCGGTTGCTACATCACTCGCCGAGTTTAGATCGCTTCCTGGTCATATGTGCGTCACAGCCTTGTGTGGTCACGTGACCACGCCTCCTACACTTCTACGTCACTGCCCAACCTCGGTGCCCAGAAACCGAAACCGAAAGTTGTCCAAATAAAAAGGCGACATTAAATTATTTAGCGAGAATACATGAATTTTGGTGCGTGCATCATGCTTCCTGGAGCTATAGGAAACGCTTACAGCAAAGAACGCGCAAGCCACAAATTTGGTGGCACCACCCCTTTAAACAGCTTCGATGCTAAAAGGAGCCCAAGCGTATCACCTTTACCGAGGTGCAAGATGACGTCGCAAAAGGCAGCGAGTGTCACTTACCAGCGAACGCGGGAGAGCACTCGAGCATCCCTCGGTTTCCGGCGTGCGCGAACTGGCCCAGGATGGCCTCCATGTGAAGCAGGGGGACAGCCAGCACGCTCATCACGGTCACGTACATCACCAGGAACGAGCCTAAGCAGGAGATGCGCGCATCAATAGGAATGCCTTTCGGCCCAATATACGGCTCGTACCAACAGCGAAGTCACATTTAGTGCATTAGCGAACATTAGCGAAGTTACATTTAGTAGGCATGATATTTGTTGCGGTTTTACGTCCCAAAAGCAAAATATGGTTATGGGGGAGGCCAAATACGTTTGGAAACATATTGTAATGTGTACGCACACAAAAACGTACGCAGTGCACGCATTTTTCTGGTCTGCTTATGCTTGGTATGTGATTTTACAGCAAAGATATCTGTCAGACTGTAGGATGGGGCTGCATTTCAATCATGACCATTATTTTTTATTTCTTTTTACTCAACTGATTATTGTCATTAAATTAGGAGCAAATGTACATAACTTGAAAATCCTGTTGGTAGGGTATACGGTCTTCTAGATCACGATGTGAAAGCCAGCATTTCCTGATAGTTTCCGCAATTTGACTAAGGCTATACAATAAAGCGCATGCGTACTTGCCACTTAGCTGCTTGCAAATTGCTGCTTCCTCTATACCGCCACTTATGATTTATTTTTTAATATTACCTTATTTGATCAAAACGCTTGTATTTCTAATGAACTCTAGCGTGACATTAATAAAGACGTAATTTCCTGTCTTTAAACTAAAACAATCATTCATGAATTAGAAACATATACTACGAACAACGTTCATTCACTAAAATGAGCCTTTACAATTTCAAACAGAATATGTTCAATCGCGTCACGCACAATAAGAAGAACAGAAAGATATACTTCCCTCGAACTATTTACCGAGTAAGAGGCTTCCACATACCTAGACGCATGCATTAAGTTAAGCCCTTCCACACGCAAGAAAAAAATTAATTGCCAAACTGTATGTCCATTCACGTTATACAGTGAAGAGGAATGCACACTTAACGATGCAGGCAAGCGCAAAGTGCGAACAAGGTAGGCAATGTATCGTGTCTTACACATTGCTAAAATTGCGTGCGATGACATAGCACATTACGGAAATGCCAACACGAATATGCGGAATGAGGAAGGAATAAAAATACATGTATATCAGACTGATAATCAAATTTGTAGGTGCGTCGATTACAAGCATAAAACGCTCAGTACTCAGCCATAAGTAGGGTACAAAAAAAACATATCTAGCATGAACCAAACGTTGCGGTCGTTTTCGTGATAAATTCGTTGATGACTTTATCCAGAGACGACTTTCCCGTTCTTTCTCGGTGGACGTGCAGGAGGAGGAGATGAGTGAGGCGGGTCTGCGTCATTCGACTCCGAAGGTACGTCTTCACTCGCCACAGTGCATTAAAAGAGCGCTCTCCTGATGCCGCTAATGGCGGTCTGTCAACAAAAGCTGCACAAGTTTGACAACCTGGCCCGAAAGATTCAGAACTGTTTGAGCCTCGGCCCTCAGTTCTTCGGCGACATTTTCAACAGCTATCCCACCTGCCCCAGAAACAACTGTTGGGACGAGTCCAAGCAGCGCCACAAGCCTGTCTGAATCAAAATCAGCGCTGTGCACTCCGAGCGCTTCTTTCAGTTCTTCCTCTGGTAATCGCTGTCCACGTGCACTGCTCACCTCACATTCGAGCCGTACCATCTCTATGACACCGATCTTTACGTGCGTAGCACTTTAGGCGCCCAGCTTGTTGTCCATCCGTAGATCTCATGTGGCGCGATCACGCTCACGATCAAATGGTCAATACAGGCCTAAAACAAGGCTAGCAATGCTCAAAACGGGGTAAAATAAACGAACAATGTCTAATACAATGTAATTAACAGAAATCACCAAGAAATAATTGCAATAATTAACCTAAAGTTGCTAGCAACGCTTCGGAAACATGCGGTTCACACCCGCGCCGCGCAAGAGAGGGCGCCACCACCTCGCGAAGTGCGCGATTGCTCCTCCGACCGGCGTTTCTCCGGCGCCTTCGTCGCTACATACGAAGAGGGAAAACAACCTGACGAAGCTCCCTACAGACGACACGTATTTGAACTGCCATAACAAGCAGGAAGTCGATAAAACGCAGCAGAAAGTAGCGCGCATGTCGCACACCGAGGTTGCGAATCTCCCTAACAAGTTTCTACTTGTGCCGGAGAAACCCTACATGCTTATCTCAAACACTGGCGTCATCGACGGTCTGGTAAACGGAGCAGTGGTAACTCTACGTAAGGGAAGGGCTCGGTGCCCATGCTACGCTCTTCCTTAGGTTTCCCAGTGCTGGAACTACATTTAGTGCTGGATTTAGAACTACATTAATCGCTACACAAGAACGACATTAGTGCTGTATTTCTCTGTCTAGTCTACTTCTATAGGCTTCTCAGGTTCTTGATTACAGTGTTTTTTATTTCGGATCTCACGCAGTCAACTGCCGCAAAGAAATCTTTTTCGAGGTTTGTACTTGCATTCAATATAGCACTGGAGAAGCAGGCTTATTCGACTTCTCAAGTCGCGTGGGTGGTTTTTACGCATCTGGCGGCCGCGGGTTCGCTATGTTAAAGGCCCAACTTCATGACGACATATCTTATTTCGTCAGAAACTCGATCAAAGCCGTCCTCTGTTCTTAAGACCACCACGGTATGCCACAGTGCTTCAGCTGCCTGTTAGGTCCCGGTCGCACTGTCTGTGGGGTTCTGAAGGGGCTTGCTTATGCCAAACAGTTCCTTCGACATTTTCAGCCGAAATAGTGTTTCAAACTTTTGCAGCTGTTTTTCATAACCTCTCATAACCGCCCTGCGATCATTTCGAAGTGATGCTGGAGTTTGTAAGAGCTACTGGATCGTAGCCTGAACCATTTCATGGGTCTCGATGAGTCGTTTGATTGGTTGAACTCACTCTCACTGTCCACCATGGGCGTCGGCCGCCGGGCCCCCATCAAGACACACCAGCATTCGTCCCCACCTAAGCAACACCAGCGCTCTCCTCCTCCCCCAACCGTGACGCAACAAGGGCTGGCACCCAAGACAAGATCCTGACGACACTGATGCTGTCTACCAAGTCGGACACAGTCGTAGAAGACTGCTTGTCATTGCGGGCATTGAACGTGAATCAACGACGCACGGAGAGAAGAACGATACGTTTCTTCTGTTTCGCAGAAATAAGGATTGCGTTGCAACCGTCCTTTACAGCGCAAAGCGCATCTGCAACCATTACGCTGCTATTGCCGACTTCCTGGAGAGCCGAATCTAACGAATGATTGGCGGGCGCAATGCACGTAAGCTCATTCTTGCTGAACGTCGACTATCGTCTTTTGAGCTCCATAAAAGCGCCCAGTGAAGCGCCCAGACAATTTCCGCTCTAGAACAAATACAAAACCGGGCAGCCAGGTTGACCTTGGGCCAGTACGGAACGAGGCAGAGCTGCACTTCAATGAAGGCTGAACTCGTGTGCGAATCCCTTTCTGCACACTTAAATAAGCTGAAATTAACATTTTTGTATTCGATTTACTACAAGACCGGAATTGGCTCAGAAATTTACCTACAGAAATCTAAATACACCTTGAGGCGTACTGATCAAATCATACTGATCAAATCATAGAAGAAAATAAAGACGGTTTTGTTCGCCGCCCAAATGAGGGCGCTGCAACGGCATTACGTGGCGATACGTCACATGAAGTCGCGCCAGAATTTGCGACGTCATGAGTACGTCACAATTTTTATAATCTATGACGTCATGAAGACGTCGTATGGTGACGTCATCACGTGGTGATGTTTTGCACCACTCGTCCCCGACGCCGCACGACGTGACACGCCGCCGCCGACGCGGGACGCCGACGGTCAAAATTCGTGTTTATCGATTCATATAAGGCTTTCGCCTTAATAAGCTATTTCTCTATTGTGTACTTCTAGTTTTTCCGGTTCCTTCCTCTCACGCCAGACGAAGACGCAGGCGGCTATGACATGCGCCAGCCTTATTGCCCAAGATATCGGCAAATCAAGAATCATGTCATGTTTTGTCTGTGCTCTTTCCTGTCGTATTTTTTTTTTTCGTTTCCTCAAGTCATGATGGTGCTGTTGCGTAATGCACACAAACTCGCGAGGGAAAAAGGCCGATACAAGGTGCAACGTTCCGCCACTACGCTTTTTACAAGGTACCAACGCGCACTCCAACTGTCATTCGGATGTGGATTCTGTCCTTACCTCTGCCGCGCCTGTAGATGGCGTACGGGAACCAGTTGAGGTTCGTCAGCCCCGCTGTGCAGAGGTAGGCCGTGGCGTAGAAGTGGAGCCGGCTGCGCCAGTAGTACGCTGGTCTACTCGGGCGCTTGCTGTCTGTGGACATTGGGGCTTCGCTTGCGTCGATTGCAAACTAAGAAAATAGGCGCGCAGAAGGAATTGCCGTGGACTGCCGCAGATTGCGAGTGTCTTGTTCTTGTTCTTGTTCACCTGCAACTTTGGCTCACACCCACTGTGGGGGATTGTCTGCTCTTCTGTGCTTTCTTCTTCTGCAGTTTTTGTTCTTTGTTTTGTTTCCTCGAAATTATGGCACTTACCCACTCTGGGGGACTGGCCAAGACTCCGCACCGTAACTTCTCTCTGATAACTTCAAGAATGCGTATTAATAATCATTATATTATATATATATATATATATATATATATATATATATATAATTTGTGGCAGTGCATCGTGTGCTTCCTCTTTTATCACTCTGCGAAAATTGTTACACCGTGTGATGCCGTACGCAAATTACTAAGGGAACAAGAATAATTTAATGTTAAGGCTATCTCATTTCAATTTCTTCTACAGCCAAGCTGAATGTAGCTAGGGCAACCCGTCTGTGTACGTGTGTGTGTCATCTAGACCCTTCTAAAGACCCCTAGTGCCCTCTAGAGAGCAGTGGAAAAACTAATGCACACTGAAGCATTTAGAAGCATTAAAGTGCCACCCCTAGCACCTACTATGGAGTGGCGGAACGAACTAATGCATTAGAGTGCATTCTGAACTCTGGCGCCTTCCGTGGAGTGGCGGATAACTAATACGTTAGAGCGGGGAAAAACGTTTTACCGCTGCTAGTGTTTGAACCAGGGTCCCCACGCTCCAAAGGCAAGTACCTTAATGACTAGGCTACATTGATTTCCTTAACAGCGAAGCTCTTTGGCAATTGGGGTATTGATTCCTTCTCGTTACAGCCATTAGGCTACACATATTCACGCCTGCGAACTGTCAATACATATCTGTACCTTGCAAATGCCTTGTATTTTCGAAGAGCCATGTACCTAGAAGACGAAGAAAACAGCAGCGGGAATGTCAACGGCGCCAGCGAGCACCTCGGGTCAACCGCAAAGAATTAATAAAATAAGAAAAGACGTCCTAGGGCCTTGATATAAAATGGCTTACATTGGTTGAAAAGATACGCCCTAATCCCTGATCTCCTGAACAGGCAAACTCATGGAGCGAGTACCCTAGCGGTGCCTGCAGTGTTTCCTGGAAAAGCAATCCTTCGTAGCGCACTCAATTCGGATACTGAGCTCATCTGTCGGCCAAGGCGTTGCTGTTAAAACTACAAAAGGAAGCCCTAATGCCCAAACAGGAACACTCATTGCGTGAGATCTGAAGGGGGCTTTTGATACTGTTGAACACGACCTCGTTCTTCGCAATTTTGCATAGTCACACTGTGGAACTCGCATGTATCACTATGTCCGCTCGTTACTTCGTGATCGTACTGCCACTGTGGGAATGGGACCACATTGATCGGGTACCATCCGCTTTACAAGAGGTGGGACGCCACAGGGCTCAGTTCTTTCACTTACGTTATTTAATATTGCGCTTGCAGAGCTCCCCCGGCTACTCGAGCCAGATCCCCGTTGTCGCCCACGGATACTTATGTGATTGACATCACATAAGCTAACTCACATAAGGCCCTAACTCACATCACATAAGGCCCTAAGTAACTTCAGCAAGCGGTTGACAGGGTCGCCGAGTTTGCGAGAAAAGGAGGCTCGACATGCACTTCGCACAAATCAGAGCTCATTACCATGCGCCCCCTCAGCGCAGCCCCTCGTCCCCCAATCACGTGGATGGCATGCCACAACAACGGGTTCATCGCGCACTCATCCTTGGCCAACACGCTCAAGCGGATTCCAACACTAACTACGCAGTTGCGCTTTTATCCCGACAAATTCAGCAAATTCTGTACATGATCTGCTGAATCTCCAACAGGCGCTTCGGTCTTCGAGAAGGAGACCTGCTGCGCTTGGTGGAGGCATGCGTGATCAGTCGACTGGCATAGAACTTGCCCTTCAAGCGGCCTACGAAATCGGAACAACTGCCCACAGACGCAATTACTCGAAAGCGACAAAGCTGGCCAGTGCTGGACAGTATCGAAGATACATGTATCTTAGATACTATTTTAGATACTATTTGGGTATCTTGTATCTGTATCGCGATACGTCTCGCAAGACGTGTATCAGTATCTGTATTTCCGATACATTGAAGAATGTATCGTGTATCTTAAGATACAAGATACTGCGATCCCAATCCCGCGGTGCGAAACAATAAACGTCGGTTGAACTCCGCTTCTCAAGCTGATACTGCTTCCACTAAGCCACCAGATTAAAACTAAATACAATGACATTATTTTATCTTTCCGCCAGAGTTTTCCAGTGAGGGCAAGTGACGAGCTCTGAGCGTCCCTATTGAGGGAGCAGAGTCACGTGGTGGCGCTATCGTCGTCTTGACAGACAAACGCGGGAACTTGTACGCCCACACGACCTTTGTTTTCACGGGTTTTTTTTTAGTTTTTTTCAGCGCTCTGACACTTGGCTCTTTGCCACTGTCCTGTGCCGCGTACTCCAATGCACGCGGTGTCTTTTGCACAAATTCTGATGCCGCTGTAGTGTCATTATCGAAGTTTCTCTTGGTGCTCATTCGTTGCGAAGTCTGAAGAATGCAATAATTGTGGGTTGC
This sequence comes from Rhipicephalus sanguineus, assembly GCF_013339695.2. Lineage (NCBI taxonomy): Eukaryota > Metazoa > Arthropoda > Arachnida > Ixodida > Ixodidae > Rhipicephalus > Rhipicephalus sanguineus. The sequence goes on from NC_051185.1 coordinate 150,865,814, forward strand.
TTTGCGTCTCGTAGCTTTTACACACCGGCGATTTGAAGGATCTCGTGGATATAAGTTTGACTTACATACAATGAGATTGACTTACATGCAGACAAGATTCGAACAGCTATAGCGCCACCGGTACCGATGCTGGATCTAACAGAACAAGCATTCACCTAACAGAAGCTACATTGGCGTACTTTCTAAGCTGTCCCTTTCCATCCCATACATTACCTATGTCTTTGTATTGCTTTTTTCGGGTCTGCTTACGGCAATATTTCTTTAACGTGCTGACAAGGTAATCATATTATTAAGCGCATTACCAACCACCGACATGGACTTCTCGAAAAAGATACTCTCCGATTGGTGCAAGCTCTCATCGTAAGCAGATTGACCTACCACCTCCCCTACAACAACCTTACTCAAACCGATACAAGCCGGATGGACGCCCTTCTCCGCACGGCACTAAAGGCTGCTCTGGGACTGCCCCATCACGCGTCCACGCAGCTCCTTCTACGACTTGGGGTTCACAACACCATACGTGAACTAAGTGAAGCACATTGTAAGAGCCAAATTGAACGTCTCCAGCGGACAAGACAGGGTTGTCTCATTCTCTCTCGGTTGGGATACAGCGTGCAAAATAAACCGCAACAAGAGCCCAAATATCTTTCACTTGATATCAGGAGAAAAATTCAAGTAGCTCCCATACCCCGCAATATGCACCCTGATCGACATAAAGGCCGGAGACGGGCAAGAGTTCAAGCTGTAATGCGAGTCGTAGGTGACGGCACATCTAACGCACCAGTCCTAAATTTACACTGGTGTGGCCCGATATCCACAAAAACGGGCCATGTGTCTGGTTGTAGTGGACAACACCGATTCTGTAACGGTATCGGCTACGCTTAAAACCCTGGACAGTGGCACGGCAGAGGAGGCTGCTATCACCCTGGCTATTATACACGCTTCACAATTACCAGCACCGGAAGAGCCAATTACCGTGGTTACCGATTCACAAACTGCCTGTCGGAACATAGCGAAAGGAATGGTCACACCCTACACACACCGTGTCCTGACATCAATACACCCCACTTCGTTACACAGGGTGCGTATCGTCTGGACTCCTGGACACGCCTCTCTCCATGGCAATGAACGCGCTTAAGTGAACGCGAATTAAGTTTTAGAACGCCACGTGGTCGAAATTTCCGGAGTTCTCCACTTCGGCGTCCCTCATAATCTTATCGTGGTTCTGGGACAGAATGTGCCCTAACCTCTCCAGTATTTGGTGCTGAAAATGTCTTTAAAATTAAAAAAAAAACGCCAGGCCTGCGCTGAAACCGCAGCACAGTCACAGCGACAGCTGGAAGAGCGGCATTTCTAGAGCCTGTTGTAAACTCTTTTGTGGCTACTAATGCAAGTACACTAGCAACATATCCACTACGCCACAAGTCATAATTTCTGTGAAGTTGGGAAGCACCCACCACGACATTATTCGCCATTCTGCGGAGAAGCGAGGTACCATCTGTAAGGCATTATGTGCACTTTGTTGATGTGACGGTTCATGACGTAGAAGAATTATGGCTGAGCCCTTTGTAATGGGTTTGAATCTTTAAACGACCCACTAGTTACGTAATTCGCATTGTGTGACGCCCGGGCGTTATTTCACTCTCCCACCATGCTTTATAACATACGCTAACGTGAGAAAGAGAGAGGGGGGAATTAACTTTATTGAGACCCTGAGGAAATGTATCATGGTAGCCTTGTGGGCTTCCTTGGCAACCAATAGAAGTGAACTTGCGGGGAACCCATTACGCTATAAATCATCTTAATTTTGTGAAGTAGGGAAGCAGCTACTATATAATTTTATGTCATTCTGCAGAGAACCGTCGTACGGCTAAACACCTGTAAGGCATTATGTGCACTTTGTTGATGTTGTGGCTGATGACAATGAAGAATTATGGCAGAACTCTTTGTAATGGGTTGAAAGCATTCAACAACCTACTCGTTGCGCATTTCGCATTGTTTGACGCCTGGTTTTTATTGTACTCTTCTACCACACTATATTACTTATGCTAATGTGGTTCCTTCCCGACATGAAGCCTATATAGGATCTTTCTGCAAAGCAGTTTCAAGCACCGGCATGGATCTGAGGTAGAATACTGGGCTCCCACGCAGAGGGCCTAGGTTGGAGCCTCGTTCCATCGCGGATATTTTTTTATTTAGTGTTTTTTTTCTTATTTCGCGCGACAGTGGTTACGGACACCGGCGGACAACTACGGCGCCAAAAACGACCCTTGTTTTAACATAACAGCTTTCGCTGTAAACGTCATTGCAGTTTTCTGTCCTCTCCGTAAACGCGATGCGTTGCAAAGAGTGTCGCTACTAACGTTGTGCTGATGTTACCTGTCCGGTGATCGGGTATTGCGAAAACCGTGCTACATTTACGGGCAAGGTAGAACTCCACAGCGGTATTTGCACCTATGTGCGGAAGCTTCTATTGAAGTGTTCTCATTAGATGGCAACCCGCTAGCTGGTCGGCAAGCAGCGCAGCGACTCCACCCAATTACAA